>NW_026975668.1:600000-844193 GCF_030014295.1 Loxodonta africana | reverse complement strand
ATTTTATCTTCTTGGGGGCTATTGTAAATGGCATTGATTTGGTGATTTCCTCTTCGATGTTCTTTTTGTTGGTGTAGAGGAATCCAACTGAGTTTTGTATGTTTGTCTTGTATCCTGATACTCTGCTGAACTCTTCTATTAGTTTCAGTAGTTTTGTGGAGGATTCCTTAGGGTTTTCTGTGTATAAGATCATGTCATCTGCAAATAGAGATACTTTTACTTTTTCCTTGCCAATCTGGATGCCCTTTATGTCTTTATCTAGCCTAATTGCTATGGGTAGGACCTCCAGCACAGTGTTCAATAAGAGTGGTGATAAAGGGCATCCTTGTCTGGTTCCCTATCTCAAGGGGAATACTTTCAGGCTCTCTCCATTTAGGATGATGTTGGCTATCGGTTTTGTATCAATGCCCTTTATTATGTTGAGGAATTTTCCTTGTATTCCTATTTTGCTGAGAGTTTTTGTCATGAATGGTGTTGAACTTTGTCAAATGCCTTTTCTGCATCAATTGATGAAATCATGTGATTCTTGTCTTTTGTTTTATTTATATGATGGATTACATTAATGGTTTTTCTAATGTTGAAACATTCCTGTATACGTGGTATGAATCCCACTTGGTCATGGTGAATTATTTTTTTTTTGATATGTTGTTGAACTCTATTGGCTAGAGTTTTGTTGAGGATTTTGGCATCTAAGTTCATGAGGGATATAGGTCTGTAATTTTTTTTGTGTGTGTGATGTCTTTACGTGGTTTTGGTATCAGGGATATGGTGGCTTCATAGAATGAGTTTGGGAGTATTCTGTCCTTTTCTGTTCTCTGAAATACCTGTAGTAGTAGTGGTGTTATCCCTTCTCTGAAAGTTTGGTAGAACTCTTCAGTGAAACTGTCCGGGCCAGAGCTTTTTTTTGGGGGGGGGGCAGTTTTTTGATTACCCTTTTCGCTTCGTCTTTTGTTATGGCTCTATTTAGTTGTACTACCTCTGTTTGTGTTAGTTTAAGTAGGTAATGTGTTTCTAGGAATTCATCCATTTCTTCTAGGTTTTCAAATTGTTAGAGTACAATTTTTCAGAGTAATCTGATATGATTCTTTTAATTTCAGTTGGGTGTGTTGTAATATCGTCCATCTCATTTCTTATTTGGGTTATTTGGTTCCTCTCCTGTTTTTCTTTTGTCAGTTTGGCCAGTAGTTTATCAATTTTGTTGATTTTTTTCAAAAAAACTAGCTTTTGGTCTTATTAATTCTTTCAATTGTTTTTCTGTTTTCTATTTCATTTAGTTCTGCTCTAATTTTTATTATTTGTTTTCTTCTAGTGTCTGTGAGTTTTTTTTGTTGCTCTGTTTCTATTTCTTCAAGTTGTAGAGATAATTCTTTCATTTTGGCCATTTTTTCTTTTTGTATGTGTGCATTTATTGATAAAAATTGGCCTCTGAGCACCGCTTTTGCTGTGTCCCAAAGGTTCTGTTAGGAAGTGTTTTCATCTTATTGGATTCTATGAATTTCTTTATTCCATCCTTATTTTTTTTTTTTTAATGTCTTCTATAATCCAATCTTTTTTGAGCAGGGTATTGTTTAGTTAGTGTTTGATTTCTTTTTCCTGCTTTTCCTGTTATCGATTTCCACTTTTATGGCCTTCTGGTCAGAGAAAATGCTTTGTAATATTTCAGTGTTTTGGATTCTGCTAAGGCTTGCTTTATGACCTAATATGTGGTCTATTCTATAGAATGTTCCATGTGCACTAGAAAAGAAAGTTTAGTTGGTTGCTGTTGGGTGGAGCGTTCTGTATATGTCTATGAGGTCATGTTAGTTGATTGTGGCATTTAGATCTTCCGTGTCTTTACTGAGCTTCTTTCTGGATATCCTGTTCTTCAGCGAAAGTGGTGTGTTGAAGTATCCCAGTATTATTGTGGAGCTATCTATCTCACTATTCAATGCTGATAGAGTTTGTTTTATGTATCTTGCAGCCCTGTCATTGGGTGTGTAAATATTTAATATGGTTATAGCTTCTTGGTGTATTGTCCCTTTAATCATTATATAGTGTCCTTCCTTATCTTTTCTGATGGATTTAACTTTAAAGCCTATTTTGTCAGAAATTAATATTGCTACTCCTGCTCTTTTTTGCTTATTGTTTGCTTGATATATTTTTTTCCATCCTTTGAGTTTTAGTTTGTGTCTCTAAGTCTAAGGTGTGTCTCTTGTAGGCAGCATATAGACAGATCGTGTTTCTTTATCCAGTCTGAGACTCTCTGACTCTTTATTGGTGCATTTAGTCCATTTACATTCAGAGTAATTATGGATAGGTGTGAATTTAGTGCTATCATTTTGATGTCTTTTTTTGTGTATTGACAGTTTCTTTTTCCCACTTGATTTTATGTGCTGAGTAGATTTTCTTTATATATTGTCCTTTCCTCATATCTGTTGTTGTTGATTTTGTTTCTGCTGAGTCTCTATTTTTTTTTTTTTTTAATGAGTAGGGTAGCTTGTCTCCTTTGTGGTTACCTTATTACTTACCCCTATTTTTCTAAATTTAAATGTAACTTTTATTTCTTTGTATTGCCGTATTTTCCACTCCATATGGAAGGTGTATGATAACATTTCTTACTCCCTCTTTATTATTCTAATGTCTTCTTTTCTATGATAACATTGCTGTTACCCTGTTTTGAGGGTTTTTTTTTTTTTTTTAATAATCTTGCTTTGTTTTTTTGGATTTCCCTATCTGGGTTGACTTCTGGTTGCTCTGCCCAGTGTTCTAGTCTTGGGTTGATACCTGATATTATCAATTTTCTAGCCAAAGAACTCCCTTTAGTGTTTCTTGTAGTTTTGCGTTGGTTTTTATGAATTCTCTAAACTTCTGTTTACCTGGAAATGTCTTAATTTCACCTTTATATTTGAGAGACATTTTTGCTGGATATATGATTCTTGGCTGGCAATTTTTTCCTTCAACTTTTTATATGTCATCCCATTGCCTTCTTGCCTGTGTGGTTTCTGCCTAGTAGTCCAAGCTTATTCTTATTGGCTCTCCTTTCTAGGTGACTTTTCCTTTATCCCTAGCTGCTCTTAAAATTCTTTCTTTATCTTTGGTTTTGGCAAGTTCAAGTATAATCTGTCTTGGAGACTTTCTTTTGACATCTGCCTCAAGTTCAGTTAGACGAGTATCTTGGATAGATATCTTCTCCTCTTTCATGATATCAGGGAAGTTTTCTGCTAAAAAATCTTCAACAATTTTCTCTGTATTTTGTGTTGTCCCTCCCTGTTCTGATACTCCAATCATTCCTAGGTTATTTCCCTTGATACAGTCTGCCATGATTCTTAAGCTTTCTTCATTTTTTAAAAATTCTTTTATCTGATTTTTCTTCAAACATATGACTGCCAAGTGCTTTATCTTCAAGTTCAGAAATTCTGCCTTCCATTTGCTCAAATCTGCTTCTCTGGCTTTCTATTGAGTTGTCTATTTCTTTATTTTTATTGTTAATTTTCTGAATTTCTGATTGCTGTCTGTCTATGGATTTTTCCAGCTTATGAAATTTTTCATTATGTTCCTGAATAATCTTTTTAATTTCTTTAATTGCTTTATCTGTATGTTCCTTGGCTTGTTCTGTGCATTGCCTTATTTCCTTCTTGATGTCTTGAAAGGTTCTGCATATTAATGTTTCGTTTTCTGCCTCTGGTAATTCCAGGAACGCACTTTCATCTAGAAGATCCCTTGATTCTTTGTTTTGAGAGTTTGTTGAGGTGATTATGGTCTGTTTCTTTATGTGACTTGAAATTGACTGTTTTCTCTGAGCCATCTATAAGTGATTATATTAGTTTATTTTATGTTTGCTTACTGTGTCATAGCTTCTTGCTTTGTTTTGTTTTGATATGCCCAGATGGGTTGCTTGAGTGAGCTAACTTGATTATTTTCACTTTTGGAGCTCAGATGTCCTCTCACCAGATGGTTAGAGCTGTTCTCAGGTAGATCAGTCTAGGAGTGCATTCAGTTTTCTTGTATGAATTCAGCTCAGGTGTCTAGGTAGCTGATCATCAAGTGTGTGGTGCAGGCTGTGTCCTACACCCTTAGAGGGGCAGGGGTGATTGGTGCAGGTACCTGTATCTGGTTGTAGCAGGTGGTCATACTCTGAACAAGGCAGGGGGCTGAGAATCATCCCCCACGTGTCTCTGAGGAAAGTGTGCCCCTATTCCCTAGAGTGTACAGGTGGGTGGGTTCTTCAGACGGACCATGGGCACCCAATATTTTTGGTTGTAAGGACTGAGAAGTACCAGTTATCCTCAGACCCCTTTTGCGGGTGGCTGGGTGACCTGAGTGAAGCCATCTGTCCTTAGGCCCCTGATATGGGTAGGTGAGGACCCTGTTTAATAGGCAAAGCAATATCAAGGGTCAAACACCCACCTCTCCACTGCACAGCTGAAATAGTTGGTGTCTGCCAACAGGGGCCTCTTCTCCTGAAATAGGCCCAGACAGGTCCATGCAGAGGGAGAAGGTTGTCAAAGTCCACGAACCGTTTACATCTGATCAGGAGCTGCTTCTGTCCTGAGCTTCCCCAGTTAATGGAGCTGGTAAATTATGTTTTTCCCCAATTGCAAATTTATTCCTTCTCAAAGCCCATGAGGATGGGTCTAGGCTCTCAACAGGACCTATCTCAGTCCCAGGGAAGTCAGCCACTGAAGCCATCTTGGGAGTAGGGGGGTGTGGGGGGCAGAGTGGGGGGTGTGGTGAAACATATGCAGGTAATTAGCTTTTGCGAAAGCACCATTCTTCTCTGGTTCTGGAGGTCTGAGTAGGCTGTATGGCTGGCTGCTTCTCCCTGAGGAAACCGTGGCTGAACACTAGTACCAATCCGCCACTGTGGCTCCTGGGAATGGTGCCTGAGGGCTCCCCATGATTCAGGTCTGGTAACTCCTCTCCACTTCTGAACCATCTCTTCCTCCCCCTGCCCCTCAGTTCTTTTTCTAAGCTTGCCTTTGATACTCAGGGCTCCTAGCTTGTCAAAAATATACTTGTTTCACTTGTTTTTTTCGGGTGTTTGTTGTAAAGAGGGCTCAGTGGAAGCACCTGTCTATTCTGCCGTCTTGGCTCTGCCTCTGGAAATAGCATCTTTTGATTTCTTGATTGCTGCTGCTATGGGTATTGATTGTGGATCCAAGTAAAATGAAATCCTTGACAACTTCAATCTTTTCTCTGTTTATCATGGTTTGGCTTATTGGTCCAGTTGTGAGGATTTTTGTTTTTTTTGTGTTGAAGTGTAATCCATAATGAAGGCTGTAGTCTTTGATTTTCCTCAGTAAATGCTTCAAATTCTCTTCACTTTCAGCAAGCAAGGTTGTGTCATCTGCATAATGCAGGCTGTAATGAGTCTTCCTCCAATTCTGATACCTCATTCTTCTTCATATAGTCCAGTTCCTCAGATTATTTGCTCAGCATAGAGATTGAATAGGTATGGTGAAAGGACACAACCCTGACACTCACCTTTCTTGACTGTAAACCACTCAGTCTCCCCATGTTCTGTCTGAACAATTGCCTCTTGATCCATGTACAGGTTCCTGATAACACAATTATGTGTTCTGGAATTCCCATTCTTCACAATGTTATCCATAATTTGTTATGATCCACACAGTCAAATGCCTCTGCGTAGCCAGTAAAACACAAGTAAACATCCTTCTGGTATTCTCTGCTTTCAGCCAGGATCCATCTGACATCAGCAATGATATCCCTGGTTCCACTCCCTCTTCTGAATCTGGCTTGAATTTCTTGCAGTTCCCTGTTGTTATACTGATATTCAAATCTATTAATGTCCCATTTATCTTACCATTAATAAGGACCAGTTATAAAAATATATAAATGGTCACCTAATGGTATTAAAAATATGATATTCAAGTCAGCTATTATAGGGACATCTTTGGTTTAGGGTCTGTCAAAACCAGTATGCCTATTGTTCATAGGAGACATCTGTGATACCTCACTGGTTTCTAGTCATGCTTGTACAGCAAGTCAAAATTTCACCCAAGCTTCTGTCATTATTATTTAAAATACATATGGGTTGGGACGGGTGTATATCATCACCATTATCATCAGCAACAGCACTTTTTTTGCATTATCACTAAATCAGTTAAAATTTGTGTTAACTGGGTTAAAAAAAAAAAACCTGAGTTCAAACTTGTATAATAATTACAGGTGCATGAACCCCTTCTAGAATAAATAAACAATTGACCTAATTAGACAACATCTGGTTTAATTCATGCTCCAGAAATAATCACGACAAGTGGGATTACTGTTATTGGTGAAATGGTTAGGTTATATCCTTGGAACTGGGCTTGAACTCTATCCTAGTTGATTGACAATCCACAAGTTTCATTGACTTAAAATGTGGGGATATTTCTCATTTATAATACCTCTTGGGTGTGAGTCAAGTGCAAATCTGCTCTGAATTATCATCTTTCCTATTTCATTTCTGGTTAGCAGCTCTTATGTTAGTCACTATCATGGCAAATGCATAGGAATATGGATGGAACCAGGTAAATGGCACTTAATTCTTCTGTTTGAATGTGGAATCTTTCACTTCACTCATATTCCATTTGCCCAGCAAGTCATATGGCAAATCCTGATGTGAAAGAGATGAGAAATACCCCACTCCTCAGGATGCACCAAGGATAACCCTTTCCCTTGTTTCTAGGTATAGTGAATTAATCATATATTTCATATACCATTAGGTCTGTATTTGGCTTCCATATCATGTTTCTATATTAGTCATGGAATCGACTCGAAGGCACTGGATTGGGATATTAGTCAGAATTTTACTACAATAATGATGCATGAAAGACAACCACAAAATCTTAGTGACACGTAATAAAAAGTATTTCATGCAACTCTGCAGATCAGCTAGGTTTTGAGTTCAGGTTGTTTCCACGCATCTCTTAGTTTCCTTGGACAAGTTGAAGGGGCAGCAGACACTTGAGACATGTTCATCTCATGGTAGAACTTCAAGCTTTCAGAGGAGAAGTCTCTTACAGACTAGGCTGGGAAACACCACACTCACACTCATATCCACATTCCATTAACCAAGTACCATGGCCAAGACTAGTGTCAGTGGGTCAGGAAATATACTCCTCCCATGGAGACAGTGTAGGTCTATGTGTGTGGGGGCAAGCAGGGGAATAATGTCAATATTTGGTGACTAATAATCTAATCTACACAAGTTGCATTCACTCATCCAAGAAATACTTTCTGGACACAAATCTTTTTTTCAGATACCAAAGCAGGATGTCAAAGTATATGCATTCTAGTTGTTGTTAGCTGCCATCAAGTTGGTTCCGAGTTATGGTGACTTTATGCATCATAAAATGAAAGATTGCCATGTCCTGTAACATCTTCATGATCTTTGGTATTTTGATTTTGAGTCCATTTTTGCAGCTATTGAGTTATTCCGTCTCACTGAGGGTTTCCTCCATTTTGGTTGGCTCTCTACTTTACCAAACATGGTACCTTTTTCTAGCAATTGGTTTTTCCTGATGACATGTCCAAAGTAAGCAATTTGAAGTCTCACCAGCTGAAATGGATTGAATTGTGTCCCCCCCAAAATATCTGTCAACTTGCCTAGGTCATGATTCCCTTGTCCGATTCTATGATTGCCTATCATTTTATGATCTGATGTGGTTTCCCTAAGTGTTGTACACCCTATCACTATGATGTAATAAGATGGATTAGCAGAAGTTATGTTGATGAAATCTATAAGATCAGGTAGTGTCTTAAGTGAATCTCTTTTGAGATACAAAAGAGAGAAGTGAGAAGAGAGACATGGGGGCCTCATACCACCAAGAAAGGAGTGCTGGAGCAGAGCATGTCCTTTGGGTCTGAGATTCCTTCACTGAGATGCTCCCAGACCAAGCCAAGATTGATGACAAGGGCATTCCTCCAGAGCAGACAGAGAGAGAAAGCCTTCCCCTGGAGCTGACGACATGAATTTGGAGTTGTAGCCTACTAGACAGTGACAGAATAAATTTTTCTTTGTTAAAGCCATCCTCCTGTGATATTTCTGATATAGCAGCATTAGATGACTAAGACACCATCCTAATTTCTAAGGTACACTTTGGTTGTATTTCTTCTAAGACTGCATGAGTAAACATTCATTCTATTGGGAGTCTATGGTATATTCAATATTCTTCATCAACACTGGAGTTTGCATACATCAATTCCTTTTCTAGTAGTAGACAGAAATAGATACACATAATTACATATATAGTTAGATGGTGCCTTGCTCTCTGAAGAAAAATTAAAAAAGTAGGGTAAAGGACAAGATAGTAACTGGTTCAGGGATGAAGTCTCTCTATCATTTCTAGAAGCAGACTGCTCAAAGCAAATGAACTGGCTAAAGCCCTGAAATAAGAGATGAGTTAGTATCCAAAGAAGAAACCTCAGCAAAATATAGCTGTAATACAATGAAAGAGCCCAGTGATGTAATAGGAATTGAGGAGCACACAACAATGGAGGCCAGGTGGAGTTGGGCCTTGAGTTTAATTTTAAAAGCTTTCCATTCAACTCAGGTTTTTGTAAAATTGAATAGAACCGTAATAAAATCTAACATACTTTAAATGGATTATTCCATGTGCTTTATGGTACAAAGATGGGCACAGTAAGACAATTTAGATAGATATTACAAAAGTACAGGTGAGTAAGTATGATGACTTGAACCATCAAGTATGGAAAATAGCAAAAGTAGCAAAATCCTGAAGACAATGAGCAAATGCCGAACAATGCATTCTTTGAGAGAACAGTGGAGTCAGGGATGCTACTAAAGCTTTGGTTGAATAAAGGCATCATTTATTAATAGGATGAAGATTGAGCAGGAAAATATCTTGGAGAGCCTAATCAACCTTTAAACTTCAAATACGTCAACTTTGAATACTTAACATATATCCTCATGGAGAGATTAACTTGGAAGTTGATATTCAACCATAGATTTCAGGGAAGAGATTCTATTTGGAGATATAAATCTGGTAGTTGTAAACATAGAGATAGAAATTAAACAATGACATAAACGATTTAGTCAGATGAGAAGTCTGTTTATTTAAATAAGGACACAGCACTGTTCATTTCTTACAAAATGTCAGGTATCTGGTAGGGGCTGTTACTTATTTTTTAGTACTACTCTAGCTACTATTGGGCCTTTACATACCTACGTAAGTTTTAGAATTAGTTTGTCATTTTCTTTACAAATTTTGTTGTGATTTTTATTAGATTTGCATAGAATATATAAACAGTATTGATGGAATTTAGTCTTCTTAACCATTAACTTTCTATATCTCAAGAATTATTGAGATCTACCTTCATGTCAATATTATAATTTTATCCGTGAAATCCTTGAGTGGATACGTGTGTTCATGAGTGTAGGAGTGTGTGCATGCATGTGTGTGTTCATATACACGCGTGTAAGTCTGTTCACAGATATACATTAACAAAATATAATCAATAAAATACAAAAAAAACACTGAATAGAAAATACCTAAACTAGAAAGCTACTGAACCATTAAAATCCAAAGCAAATCACTGTCATATAATTTTTATGTTACTTTTATCAAAATAGCAAGAAACTTGCAATTCTTATACTTTGTAATATATTGCAGACACAGGGCATAGTGAGGGTAAGGAGTTTCCAGGGGCAATCTCTAAGTTCAGCCTTTCCCTATCCCAAATTTCAAGATGAATAGATGTTGATGAGTCAGCAGAAATGTCTTCCCCCTCTTGTCTGGCTTTCATATTTGTGGTGCCTAAAAGTATTCTGTACCTTGTCTGCTGCACCCTTGGACTTGGACCCTGGGGCATCTGCCCTCCTCTGCCCCCCTTTTGCGATGCTTCTGTTTAGACAATGGAGAATATAAAATAGAACAAAACCGTGTGATTAATAATAATCATACGAATTCTAGTTGCATGACCAAGAACAAGTTACTTAACCTCTCTGAGCCTCAACTTTGTCATCTGTACAATGGCAGTAACAACAGTAACAGATTCAATAGAAGTAATAGGTTTTGATGTTGTGAGGATTAACTAGTTGCCATCCAACTGATTTCATCTCATGGCAAACCCATACTCTGTAGGGCTTTCAATTGCTGTGACCTTTTGGAGGTAGATCACTAGGTCTTTCTTCTGAGGTGCCTCTGGGCAGACTGAAGCCACAAATATTTTGGTTAACAGCAAAAAAAAAAAAAAAAAAAAAATTTATTATTATTATTTATTTTTTTTTTTTAGTGCAACTAGGGACTCCCTGTGAAAGTTAAGTGGCTTATTATAAACAAAATGTGTAGAACACTGCTTGGTATATTGTAGTTGCTACTTAATTGTTATCAATATATCATGAATATTTATGGCATTATCACTGAAACATTTGATAAAAAGAACAAAAATATAAAGTTGGACAAGCCTCACTTATGCATATTATTTAATACCATAAATCAAATCCCAGAAAATGAATGCTGTCAGTTGATAAAAAAGATACTGTATTTTAAACATATATTTGTAATTACAAAATTCCTAAGATGGCCCTACAATAGGACCAGTACAATAATCCATTCATTAAAAAATATTAAGTAAGTGCATATTGTTTGTCAACTGCTGTTTCAGGTACCATCAGACAAATCTCTGCCCATCAGAAACTTACATTCCAATGTAGAAATACACAAAAAATGCATATACAAATAGAGATACAGTAAAATTCAAAGTAATGCTAATGCTTACAAAATGAGCAAGGCATTGAAGTAGAATGTTAATTTATAGGTTAAATTAGTTGGTCAGCAAAGTCCTTTCTTAAGAGTGGTATCTGAGCAGAGATCTGAAAGAAAGGGGAGAGACAACCAACAGGAAAATATGCAAAAAAAAGAAAAAAATGCTAGGAGAGAGAACCAACCCCAGTCCAAAGGCCTGGAGGCAATGAAACAAAACAAGGAGGATGCACAACAGAAATCAAGGGAGAGAGGGGTGCTCTGTAGTG
The DNA here is from genome assembly GCF_030014295.1 of Loxodonta africana. Taxonomy (NCBI): domain Eukaryota; kingdom Metazoa; phylum Chordata; class Mammalia; order Proboscidea; family Elephantidae; genus Loxodonta; species Loxodonta africana. The sequence continues at coordinate 833,218 of NW_026975668.1, read as the reverse complement.
AGGTGAGAGATATGTCCAAAAGACTATCATGGCAGCCTAAAGGACTTGGATTTATTTAAAATCTTTGAAAAGATTTGATCAGAGAGACATGTCACCTGAGTAATGTTTTAAGAACTTCCCCCTGGTTGTTGTCTGATTAGACTCTAGAGGGAAAAATTGAAGGTTGGGAGAGCAGTTAGGAGGCCCTTGCAGTGTCTGAGCAAGCTGTAATGGCAGCCAGGCCCAGGGTGTTGGCAAGGGAGTAATTTAGAAGTGGGCAGATATGGAATCTATTCTGAAGATACAACCAACAGAATGTGTTGTATATAAGATGTTAGAGAAAGAGAGAAGTCAATGATGACTCCAAATTAGAGAAAAACCCTGACATCACATCAGTGGGGGATAAACATTTTTGGTAAAAAATAATGCAAATTCCCATAGAACACTAAATACAAACATACTAATTTTTTTTTTGATAGTCTAGAAGAGGCAGAAAAAAATCTGTAATATGATAAAATGCATACATAGTTTAAATGGAAAATAAAACACTGTTAATGTTTTCCATCAATGTTACAATCAAACATTAAGGATCAAATACTCAACATTTTTCTTGGAAATTGTAGACCTGGATATCATGGCAAACAACACTGGAACCAAAAATATCTTACCTTTGAAAAGCTAGCAAAAACGAATGGTATTTACGTATGATATAATCAACCTGAAACACTATTAGACTCAACTGAAAAATCATATGAACTAAAAAGAATGCTCAGAAAGTATAATTGGCACCCCATTAATATAGATAAAGTATAACCCTGAAGAGTTACAAATTTTATTTTCTCATAAATAAAAAATGCAACAAAATTTATACATTTCCTAAATATAAATTATCAGTTTAGATTTAGGAAATGTATTTGGTGATATTTATATAAAACATTTTTTCCTTGAACTCCACTTAAACCAAATGAAACCCATTGTTATTGAGTTGATTCCAACTTACAGCAACCCTATAAGAGAGATGTAACTGCTCAGTAGGATATTCTTGCTGTACTTCTTCCAAGACAGATTTTTTTTCTCCTTTTGGCAGTCCACGGTACATTAAATATTCTTCACTAAAACCATTATTCAAAGGCACCAACTCTTCTTTGATCTTCCTTACTCCTTGTCCGGCTTTCACACACATATAAGGCAGTTGAAAACACCATGGCTTGGATCAGGCACTCCGTGGTCCTTAAAGTGACATCTTTGCTTTTTAACACTTTAAGGAAGTCTTTTGCAGCAGATTTGCCTAAAGTAACACGTCATTTGATTTCTTGAATGCTGCTTTGATTGTCACTCCAAGTAAAATGAAATCCTTGACAAGTTCAATATTTTCTCCTTTTATCATGACGTTTCTTAGTGGTCTGGTTGTGAGGATTTCTGTTTTCTTTATGTTGAGGTGTAATCTATAATGAAGGCTGTGGTTTTTGACCTTTATCACTAAGTACTTCAAGTCCTCTTCACTTTCAGTAAGCATGGTCTTGTCATCTGCATATCACAGGTTGTTAATGAGTCTTCCTCTAATCCTGATGCCAAATTCTTCTATACAGTCTGGCTTCTCAGGTTACTTGGTCAGCGTACAGATTGAATAAGTATGGTGAAAAGATACAAACCTGATGCACATCTTTCTTAACTTTAAACCATGAAGTATCCCCTTGTTCTGTTGGAACGATTGCCTCTTGATCTATGTCCAAGTTTCTCATGAGCAAAATTAAGTGCTCTAAATTCCCATTCTTTGCTATGTTATCCGTAATTGGTTATGATCCACACAGTCGAATGTCTTTGCATAGTCAATAAAACACAGGTAAACATCTTTCTGGTATTCTCTGCTTTCAGCCAGGATCCATCTGACATCAGCAATGATATCCCTCATTCCATATCCTCTCCTGAATTCATCTTGAACTTCTGGCAGTTCCCTGTCAATACACTGCTACAGCCACTTTTGAATGATCTTTAGCAAAATTTTGCTTGTATGTGATATTAATGATATTGTTCAAGAATTTCTGCATTTGATTGGACCTCCTTTCTTGGGAATAGGCATATATATTGGCTCTCTTCCAGTTGGCTGGCCAGGTAGCTCTCTTCCAAATTTCTTGGCATAGACAAGTGAGCACTTCCAGTGCTGCATTTGTTTGTTGAAACATCTCAATTGGTATTCTATCAGTTCCTGGACCCTTGTTTTTTGCCATGCCTTTCAGCATAGCATGGACTTCTTCCTGCAGTACCATTGGATCTTGATCATATGCTACATCCTGAAATGTTGAACATTGGCCAATTAGTTTTGGTATAATGACTCTGCGTATTCCTTCCATCTTTCTCTCGATGTTTCCTGAGCTGTTCAATATTTTGCCCATAGAATCCTTCGATATTGCAACTTGCAGCTTGAATTTTTCTTCAGTTCTTTTGGCTTGAGAAATACTGAGAGTTTTCTTCCCTTTTGATTTTCTAGCTCCAGATCTTTGCACAGTTCATTATAATATTTTATTTTGTCTTTCAAGCTGCCCTTTGAATCTTCTGTTCAGCTCTTCTACTTCTTAATTTCTTCTATTCCCTTTAGCTACCGGATATTTTAGAGAAAGTTTCAAAGTCTCTTTTGACATCCATTTTGGTCTCTTCTTTCTTTCCTGTCTTTATGATACATATAAACCAAGTCATTGAGTCAATTTTGACAGAGTGGAACTGCCCCATAGGGTTTCCAAGGAGCACCTGGTGGATTCAAACTGCCGACCTTTTGACTGGCAGTCATAGCTCTTAACCACTATGCCACCAGGGTTTCCTATAGCACTCCTCAAATCAACATAAAAGTATAAAAATGAGCAAAATATATGTCAGGAGAGTCCAGTAGAAGATAAGAAGGCACTAATATATTCATGGAAATTTGTCTAATTTCATTAAAAAATAAATTTAAATTAAAATGGCAGCTGGAATTCATCATTTTTCCAAATGGTTTATCAGCTATTGGAAGACTTAAAAATAGTAATAGAAATGGTCCAAGGGAAAGCAGGTGCCCTCAACCATTGTTACAAATATGGATTGTGAAACTTTGTGATGATAAATTTGCAGTTGTTTTCAATATTTATATTTATGCTAGAAATAATCCAAGTTAGGAATTCATAAAATGCAAATAAACAATTTTACATACTTTTCTTCATTACATTTTATAAGAGGATTTTTTGAATCAAAAAAAAAAAAGGAAAGAATTCCCATGACTGTGAATTTCCATCAGTCAGGCATGAGAACATAATGTCTACTTTGAAAGCATGAGGAAAACTTATGTTCTAACCTAGAAAAGTATCTATCAAATATAGCTAGACAAGAATGCATCAGATGCAGGCAGGGCCAAGATAGTGGAGTAGTCAGATGCTTCTGATAGTCCCTCTTACAACAAAGACCTGAAAAAACAAGTAAATTGATTAGATATATGACAAGCTAGGAGCCCTGAACATCAAAGGCAAAGTTAAGAAATTCGACTTAGCAACAGAGGGAGGGAGATGCTGTTCAGAAGCGGCAAGAAGTTGCCGGACCTAACTCAGTGGGAACCAGCGCCCCTCATCCCTGATCTGCTGGTGTGACTGCAGAAGGGCTGGCAGTAGCTTTCTGTACACGGTTTCCATAGCCACAGAGAGCCAGTGGCACAGAGTCTACTCATGCCTCCAGAATCAGAGAAGAACAGCGCTCTCTGCATAAGTGCTAGCATTTAATTCACTGCACAGATCAAATACCTCCCCTTTCAAAAGAACTCTCTCCCATTTATCTGATCCCTCACCCTCTGTCCCAGGCCCCCCAGCTGGCTTCAGTGACATTCGATTTCCCTGGGCCTGAGATAGGTCCTGGCATGCAACCAGAGCCATTGGAGAAGGAGCAAATTAACAAACAGGGAAAAAATAATCTGATGGCTCCTCTAAGCTGGAAACTCAGGGCAGAAGCAGCTCCTGTCCAGGCACAAGTGGACCATAGACTTTGAATGGCTTTCACCCCTGCATAGAACTGTGTGGCCCATTTCAGGAGCTGGGTTCTTGTTACAGTGCAAGGGTGTGTGGCCTAAGGTCTGACTTTAACGGTTTCAGCTGTGCAGTGGCGAGGTGGGTTCTTGATGCTTGACACTGCTCTAATAAGCAGGGTCCTCACCTACCCAAATCAGGGGCCTGAGGACTGGTGGCTCCACCTGCACCACCTAGCCACCCATGTCAGGGGTACAAGGATAAGTGGTGTCTCCCAGTCCTTACAGTTAAAAGTATCGGGTGTCAATGGTATGGCTGCAGAGCCCACCCACTTGTGCACTCTAGAGAACAGGGACATGTCTTCCTCACAAACACTCAGGGAAAGGTTGTCAACCCCCTACCTTGCTCAGAGTGTGACCACCTGATGCAACAAGAGACCTGTGCATACACCAATCGCCACTGTTCCTCAAAGACAGTAGGTGAGAGCCTACACCACACACTTGGTGACTAACTACCTGGAAATATGAGCTGAATCCTTACAAGAAAACTGAATGGACTTCTAGGCTCAATATCTGATAACAGCTCTAGCCATCTGGTGACAGGACATTAGAGCTTCAAAGGCTCCATTAATCAAACCAACTAATTTGAGCAGCCTATTAAGTATTTCAAAACAAAACAAAGCAAGAAGCTAGGACACAGTATGCAAACATACAGAGACAACAGTCAATATCAAATCACATAAAGAAGCAGACGAAGATCATGTCAGCAAGCTTCCAAAGCAAAGAATTGAGGAATCTTCCAGATGAAGATATATTCCTAGAATTACCAGAGATAGAATACAAAATAAAAATATACAGAACTCTTCAAGATATCAGGAAAGAAAAAAAAGAGCTCAGGCAAAATGCAGAACAAGCCAAGGAACACACAGATAAAGCAGTTGAGGGAATTAAGAAGGTTATTCAAGAGAATAACGAAAAATTTAATAGGCTTCAAGAATCCTTAGAGAGAGAGCAGTCAGAAACTCAGAAGATCAACAATAAAATTTCAGAATTAGACAACTCAGTAGAAAGTCAAAGGAGCAGAATTCAGGAAAGTGAAGTCAGAATTAGTGAGACTGAAAATAAAATACTTGGCACCAATATATTCAAAGAAAAATCAGATAAAAGAATTTTAAGAAATGAAGAAACCCTAAGAATCATGTGGGACTCTATCAAGAGAAATAGCCTACAAGTAATCAGAGTACCAGAACAGGGAGGAAAAACAGAAAATACAGAGAAAATTGTGGAAAATTTGTTGGCAGAAAACCTCCCAGATATCATGAAAGACGAGATATCTTTCCAAGATGCTCATCTAACCCCACAGAAGGTAGATCTCAAGAGAAAGATATCAAGACATATTATAGTCAATCTTGCCAAAACCAAAGATAAAGAGAATTTTAAGAGCAGCTAGGGATAAACAAAAAGTCACCTGTGAAGGACAGTCAGTAAGACTAATCTCGGACTACTCAGCAGAAACCATGCAGGCAAAAAGGCAATGGGAGGATATATATAAAGACTTAAAGGGAAAAGAATTGCCAGCCGAGAATTATATATCCAGCAAAACTGTCTCAGATATGAAGGTGAATTATGGCATTTCCAGATAAACAGAAGTTGAGGGACATTGCCAAAACCAAACCAAAATTACAAGAAATTCTAAAGGAAATCCTCCAGTTAGAAACTCAATAACATCAGATAACAATCCAAGACAAGAACAGAGGACAGGGAAACCAGATATCATTCAAGACAGAGAAATCACAAAACTAAATCAAAGCTAAAATGCTCAGAACAGGGAAACAGACATCATGAAGTAAAAGATGACAACATTAACTCAAAAAAGAAGAACTAAAAGATATAGTCATAGATCTTTCATATGGAGTATGAAAATAGGGGTAAATTTATCAAGGTAATCACAAAGGAAAATAACAATCCTGCACATCAAAATAATAATAAAAAAGAAAAACATGAAGACAGCAAAAACAAAAGCAACAACACTGGAAAAGAGGAAAAGATAATACATAAAGAGAAATTACTCAGCACAGAAAATTCAGTGGAAAAAAGAAACTGTCAACAACCAAAAAAAAAGGCATCAAAATGACAACACTAAACTCATACCTAGACATAATTACGCTGAATGTAAATGTACTAAATGCACCAATAAAGAGACAGAGAGTGGCAGAATAGATTAAAAAAACAAGATCTGCCTATATGTTGCCTACAAGAGACATACCTTAGACATAAAGATACAAACAAACTAAAACTCAAAGGATGGAAAAGAGATACCAAACAAACAACAACCAAAAAAAGAAGAGTGGCAATATTAATTTCTAACAAAATAGACTTTAAAGTAAAATCTACCACAAAGGATAAGGAAGGACCCTTTTGTGCAGCCAATGACAGGGCTCCAAAATACATAAAATGAACTCTAAAAGCACTGAAAATAGAGATGGGCAGCTCTACAATAATAGTAGGAGGCTCCAACACACTACTTTTGGTGAAGGACAGAACATCCAGAAAGAAGCTAAATAAAGACAGTGAAAGTCTAAATGCCGCAATCAACCAACTTGATCTCATAGGCACATACAGAACACCCCACCCAACGGCAGACAAGCATATTTTCTTTTCCAATGTACATGGAACGTTCTCCAGAATAGACCACATATTAGGTCATAAAGCAAGTCTTAACAGAATCCAAAACATCAAAATATTTCAAAGCATCTTTTCTGACTATAAAGCCGTAAAAGTAGAAGCCAATAATATAAAGCAAGTGAAAAAAAAAACCAAACGCACAGAAACTGAACAACACCTTGCTGAAATACTACTGGGTTATAGAAGAAATTAAGGGTGGAATAAAGAAATTCGTAGAATCATATGAGAATGAAAACACTTCCTACCAGGACCTGTGGGACACAGCAAAACAGTGCTCAGAGGTCAATTTATAGCAATAAATGCACACATCCAAAAGAAGAAAAGGCCAAAATCAAAGAATTATCCCTACAACTCAAAGAAATAGAAAGAAAGCAGCAAAAGAAGTCCTAGGGTACCAGTAGAAACAAAATAATAAAAATTAGAGCAGAATTAAATGAAATAGAGAAAAGAAAAACAATTGAAAGAGTTAACAAGACCAACAGCTGGTTCTATGAAAAGATCAACAAAATCGATAAACCATTGGCCAAATGGACAAAAGAAAAATAGGAGAGAAAGCAAATAACCCGAATAAGAAATGAGATCGGCAATATTACAACAGACCCAACTGAAATTAAAAGAATCATAACAGAATATTATGAAAAATTGTACTCCAACAAATTTGAAAACCTAGAAGAATTGGATAAATTTCTAGAAACACACTACCTACCTAATCTAACACAAACAGATGTAGAACAGCTAAATAAACCTATAACAAAAGAAGAAATTGAAAAGATAATTAAAAATTCCCAATAAATTAAAGCCCTGGCCCTGATGACTTCACTGGAGAATTCTACCAAACTTTCAGAGAAGTGTTAACACCACTACTACTAAAGGTATTTCAGAACATACAAAAGGATGGAATACTCCCAATCTCATTCTATGAAGCCAGCATAACCGTCATAACAAATCCAGGTGAAGACACCACAAAAAAAGAAAATTACAGACCAATATTCCCCATGAACTTAGACACAAAAACCCTCCGCAAAATTCTAGCCAACAACATATTGAAAAAGTAATTCACCTTGACCAAGTAGGATTCATACTAGGTATGCTGGGATGGTTTAACTTTTGAAAAACAATCAATGTAATCCATCATATAAATAAAAGACAAGAACCACATGGTCTTATGGGTTGATGCAGAAAAGGCATTTGACAAAGTCCAACATCCATTCATGATAAAGACTCTCAGCAAAATAGGAGTAGAAGGAAAATTCCTCCACATAATAAAGGACATTTATGTAAAGCCAACAGCCAACAGCACCCTAAATGGAGTGAGTCTGAAATCATTCCTCTTGAGAACGGGAACCAGACAAGGATGCCCTTTATCATCATTTTTATTCAACATTGTTCTGGAGGTCCTAGCCAGAGCAATTAGTCTAGGGAAAGAAAAAAAAAAAAAAAGCATCCAAATTGGTAAGGAAGAAATAAACTATCTCTATTTGCAGATGATATGATTTTATACACAGAAAACCCTAAAGAATCCACAAGAAAACTACTGGAACTAATAGAAGATTTCAGCAAAGTATCAGGATACAAGATAAACATGCAAAAACCAGTTGGATTCCTCTATATGAGCAAAGAGAAAGTCGAAGAGGAAATCATGAAATGAATACCATTTACAATAGCCCCAAGAAGATTAAATACTTAGGAACATATCTAACCAGAGACATAAAAGACCTATACAAAGAAAACTATGAGACACTACTGCAAGAAACCGAAAGAGACCTACATAAGCGAAAAAACATACCTTGTTCTTCAATGGGAAGACTCAAGATTGTGAAAATGTTTATTCTACTCCAAGCAATCTATAGATAAATGCAAGCCTGATCCAAACCCTAATGGCATTTTTTAATGAGATGGAGAAACAAATCACCAAGTTCATATGGAAAGGGAAGAGGCCCTAAATAAGTAAAACAGTACTGAAAAATTAGAACAAAGTGGGAGGCCTCACACTACCTGATTTTAGTACATATTACAACACCAGGGTAGTCAAAACAGCCTGGTACTGGCACAACAGCAGGTACATAGACCAATGGAACAGAATTGAGAATTCAGACATAAATTCATCCACGTATGAGCAGCTTGTATTTAACAAAGGCCCAAAGTCCATTAAATGGAGAAAAGACAGTCTCTTTAACAAATGGTGCTGGAATAACTGGATACCCATCAGCAAAAAAATGAAACAAGACCCATACCTCTCACACCATGCAGACAAACTAACTCAAAATGGATCAAAGACCTAAATGTAAAATCTAAAATGATAAAGATCATGGAAGAAAAAATAGGAAGAACTCTAGTAGCCCTCAAACATAGCATAAACAGTATACAAAACATTGCCAGCAATGCACAAACACTGGAAGGTAAAGTCGATAACTGGGAGCTTCTAAAAATGAAACACTTATCCTCATCCAAAGGCCTCACCAAAAGAGTAAAAAGACTACCTATAGACTGGGAAAAAAAATTTGGCTACAACAAATCCGATCAGTGTCTAAATCTTTAAAATCTACAAGATACTGCCAAACTTCAACAACAAAAAGACAAATAAACCAATTAAAAAATGGGCAAAGAGTATGAACAGACACTTCACCAAATAAGACGTTCAGGCAGCTAACAGCTACGTTAGGAAACGCTCATGATCAATAGCCTTTAGAGAAATGCAAATCAAAACTACAATCAGATACCATCTTACCACAACGAAGCTGGCTCTAATCTAAAAAACACAAAATAATAAATGTTGGAGAGGTTGTGGAGAGACTGGAACACTTATACATTGCTGGTGGGAATGTAAAATGGCACAACCACTTAGGAAATCGATTTGGCGTTTCCTTTAAAAAGATAGGAGTACCATACGATCCAGCAATCCCAGTCCTTGGAATATAGTGTAGAGAAATAAGAGCCCTACAAGAATAGATATATGCACACCCATGTTCACTGCAGCACTGTTACAATAGCAAAGAGATGGAAACAATCAAGGTGCCCACCAATGGACAAATGGATAAACAAATTATGGTATATTCACACAATGGAATACGATGCAACAATAGAGAAAAACAATGAATCCATGAAACATCTCATAACATGTAGGAAACTGGAAGGCATTATGCTGATTGAAATTAGTCAGTCGCAGGACAAATATTGCTTGAGACCACTATTATAAGAACTCAGGAAAAGGTTTAAACACAGAAGAAAACATTCTTTGATGATTACGAGAATGGGGAAGGAGGAAGAGGGATATTCACTAATTACGGAGTAGACAAGAATCATTTTAGGTGAAGGGAAGGACAACACACAATACAGGGGAAGTCAGCACAACTGGACTAATCCAAAAGCTAAGCAGTTTCCTGAATACAACGAAACACTTCGAGGGACAGAGTAGCAAGGGTAGGGGTCTGGGGACCATGGTTCAGGGGACATCTAGGTCAACTGACGTAACAAATCGTATTAAGAAAGTATTCCACATCCCACTTTGATGAGTGGTGTCTGGGGTCTTGAAAGTTAGCAAGCGGCCATGTAAGATGCATCAATTGATCTCAATCCGCCTGGAGCAAAGGAGAGTGAAGAACACCAAGTACTCAAGGAAATATGAGCCCAAGAGACAGAAAGTGCCACTTAAACCAGAGACTCTAACAGCCTGAGACTGGAAGAACTAGATGGTGCCCGGTTACCACCAATGACTGCACTCTAAGGGAACACAACAGAGAATCTCTGATGGAGCAGGAGAAAAGTGGAATGCAGACCTCAAATTCTAGTAAAAGAGACCAGGCTAAATGGTCTGACTGAACACTGGAAGGGCTCCAGAGGTCATGGCCCTTGGACTCTCTGTTAGCCCAAAACTAAAACCATTCCGAAGCCACTTCTGCAGACAAAGATTAGACTGGATTATAAGACATAAAATGAAACTGGTGAGGATTGTGCTTCTTAGCTCAAGTAGACACATTGTGACTGTGTGGGTAAAGCCTCTCTGGAGGCGAGATGAGAAGGCAGAGGGGGACAGGAACTGGATGAATGGACACAGGAAATACACAGGGGAGAAAGAAGGAGAGTGCTGTCACATTGTAGGGAGAGCAACTAGGATCACCTTAACCATGTCTGTATAAGTTTTTGTATGAGAAACTTACTAGAATTGTAAACTTTCACTTAAAGCACAATAAAAAGAATACTTAATATTAAAAAAAAGAATTGTTATCCATACACATTTGCTAAATATTTACTTCTGAAAAGCTTCCATATACCATAACTTCCCCATTACCCTCACTCTGTTTATGATTTTTAAAATAAGCTTAAAAATTTCAATTTAGAACAATTTTATATCTTGCTATTATGATTTCACTTAAAGTAAATTTATTGCCAATCATAGCTTTTATAACAAAATATTAATTCTTTTTCCCTTGCAAATAATTCATTTGATTGGACTATATATATATATATATATATATATATATACATTTTTTCTCAATGAGTCCATGTTTAAATTTCTTGTTTATAATTTCTTTTCTTATCCACTCCAAGCCTGGAAATACAATTTACAGAATGTAGTAGCAAGTTTTGATATAAGACCGTGGATTCACTTTGGAAACCCTGGTAACATAGCGGTTAAGAGCTACAGCTGCAAACCAAAAGGTTAGCAGTTCAAATCCACCAGGTACTCCTTGGAAACCCTATGGAGCAGTTCTACTCTGTCGTATAGGGTTGGTCGGAGTCAGAACCCACTCGATGGCAACGGGTTTTAGGGAACTTACTTTATGCTACATAAAAAAAGAAAATATAGCCATCAATTTACATATTATTTAGGTCAACAATTAGGTTATCAAACACTTATCATTTATTAGTCACCGTGCAGGTCATGGTGCCATGAATAGTGATGTTTATGGTCTCCAGATACCAAAAGAAAAATGAGTAGTGATGGTGAAGATTTAGAAATTTATTTCATCTAATAAAAAGGAAATACTTTTTTTCTGATTTTTGATGCTCTACCCACTTTTTTTTTTTTTTACCCACTGTCATCTGATGCCTACAGCCACGTTTTCTTAGCATTAGAAATATTTGTTTGTTTTTCTGTGAAAGTAATTTACAAGTGAGAACAACTTTCGTGAGGGAAGGGGTCATGTGCACCCTCTGAGGGAGGCTGAGGAATATACTCAGCATTGCATAATCCAGTATATCAGCTGATGCCTTATTGTTTTCCTTGGCAATTTTATTGCATACTCCCAGAAATAAAACAAATTAAGAGAACAGTTTATTGTGATACACTCAGTGATTATTTTTGAAAGCTGGAAGGATATATTTATTTTTACCTTTCAAATATTTTTGATATGAAAATAAAATGGCAGAAATCTTAATGAAAAGTATAATTTCTGAGATTATTCTATAAAATATGAGAAGAACAAAAGAATTTATTTTGTATTCTCCTATGTAATTTCCATCTATCCTATATCAGTATTTTTGAAGATTGGGTTACTTCAGAGTCTATGTCTTATTTTGTTAGAAAAAAATTTTAAAAACTACCAAATTATTTTAACATTGGTCTTTACCACTTACGCAAATCTAATTCCCCTTCAACACTGAAATTTTACCCTCTGTGTACTTAGCTACATTCCCAAATTTCTCACTGGAATGACAAGATTTTGTTAATTTTAGATGAGTGGAATCACAAACATGAATTTTTGTCTAGAATGTGGGCAATTAGTTATAATATTCTAGTTTATGCTGTAGTATAACACCAGTGATTAAAAAAAAATCTCTATCATAAAACCACAATAGTGGATTTCTGGATCACGCTGCATGTTATCTTGGGATTTGTCCTCCCTCAGGGAACAGGCTGATGGTGCTTCCCTCATTGTGAAGCAACAGCAATTTCTGGAAGATGGAAAGAACATGGAATTTCACTCGCTGGCTCTAAATTCTTGCCATGGGTTATGCATGCCACTTGCACTAATGTTTCACAGTCCACACCTAACTTCAGAGAAAAGGGAAGTGCAATCTAAACTTGAGCCAGGAAGGATGAAGATCAGATGATTAACCAACATTCCTAATCAAGTAGTTCACCCTTCTGGGTCCCAACTCCTCTCCAAAGGAGACAACCAAATGTCCCGTTCAGTCATGGAATAAGCTCAAAGCCCAGGATCTCTTGGTGATAAGCAGTCACCAATAAGGTCCATCTTTTATCTGATGACCTGTGAATTATCTAAATTTCCCAGTTATCCAAATATCCAGCATGTCTTGGTTGGACAGGGAGAGGATAACGGAAATAAACACTGGTATTAAGAAAGAAAGAATGAGATATCCACAGGAATCGTGGGTCCCCAGAAATTCTGAAATTCCATTAGGCAGACATTTAAAGGTCCACTATATTTCTGATGAGGAATAGTCACTGATAAGGCCACTTTTCTGCCTCCTTGGAGTAGTTTTCACATTCATTTTTTTGATAGCATAGCCCCTGGATCTTCTCTCTGAGATATGCTTTTTAAAAGATTCATATTGCCTTATCTGCCATGATGCAAAACCCCAAAAAACCCACTGCTGTTGAGTCGATTGTGCCTCATAGCGACCCTATAGGACAGAGTACAACTGCCCCATAGAGTTTCCAAGGAGCGCCTGGTGGACTCGAACTGCCAACCTTTTGGTTAACAGCCATAGCACTTAACCACTACGCCACCAGGGTTTCCTATCTGCCATGATAATTGTGGAATATACTCTTATGGTTGCTAAAGAGTGTTTTCAACTAACTTTCTGCCCATGGTGTTTGGAGTCTGTGATAAAGAGACTATCATTTGACAAGTATTTACTGCCTTCTGCTGATCACATGAGGAGCACACTTCTTCACTCCATCACGCGTTAACCTAGTGATTTGATAAACTTTGCTCAATAGCATGTGGCTGAAAGTGTCTGTATACCACTTCTAAGCCTAGAGTTTCAGCGATATTATATTTTCATATTTCTCTATTGTTTCTTCCATCATCATGAGAAGAAAACGTCTCCAGTAGGTTGTCTCTTTCAAAAACTTTTTTCTAAGCCTAATTTCCTCATCTAAAAATCAGTTATCAGGAGAGAGATCACTAGCTATTTCAAAAGAGAGAACAGAATTCAGATAAGTACTTTAATAGGAGATGAAGGAATCAAGGAACCAAACAAGGGAAGCTGAATCAACCTGGAGACTCCCATCAGTATGTTGCTCCCAACACCCTGGAAACCGTCAAAAAGCAGGACAAGGTGGCTTCCAGGACCCCATGGGTGGGGCCCTCATGCAGAACCCAGAACCAAGGTGAGGACCAGCAGACAATATTTGAAACCATGAAGAGAGTGGCTATCTTATTGAAAGTGAAATCGTGGCGAGCCGTGGTTACTTCCAGGAACTATAGTTGAAGTGGGGAAAGAGAGAAGGAGAAATTTGCTGACTTCTGTCCTATAGCCTTTCTAATCTTCTGACAGTCTTACATTGTGATTTCCTACAAGAAATATGCTGGCAAAGGATCTTGGGAAATGTAGTTCTCCTTGGTATGGAGTCAAATAAAGTCAGTGAAAGTATCTGAAAACCAAGGAGCATTACAAAACATGCTGGCTAATATGAAAAAATAAAAACCAATCATGTTGAGTCAATTACAACTCATAGCAACCCTATAGGGCGAAGCAGAACTGCCTTGTAGGGTTTTCAAGGAGCAGCTGGTGGATTTAAACTGCCAACCTTTTGATAAGTGTCGGCTTTTAACCACTGCACCACCAGGACTCCAAGCTAATAATCCAAAAAAAAATAAAGCCTGTCTTATATGGTGTGTGTGAGCATCTTCATATCTAGAGATTTTTTTTCTTAAAATCTGCTTTGTTTAATATTTTATAGCTAAACCATATTTTCTTTTAATTAATATTTGTCTTACGTATCTTTTTGTCCTTTTAAATTTCATATATTCTTTGTCTTTATATTTAAATATGCCTCCTTAAAATTTCACTCAAGTAAAATTTTGCTGAAGATAATTAAAAAATGGCTGCAGCAGTACATCAACAGGAAACTGCCAGAAATTCAAGCCGATTCAGAAAAGGATGTGGAAACTAATGGGCCGCAACTACCACAGCCTCCACCAGACTGAGTCCAGCATAACTAGATGGTGCCCAGCTACCACCAACGACTGCTCTGACAAGGATCACAATAGAGGGTCCAGGACAGAACTGGAGAAAAATGCAGAACAAAACTATAACTTACAAAAAAAGACCATACTTACTGGCCTGACAGAGACTGGAGAAACCTCGAGAGTATGGCCCCTAAGTGTCCTTTTAAATCAGTACTGAAGTCACTCCGAAGGTTCACCCTTCAGCCAAAATTTAGACAGACCCGTAAAACAAATCAAGACTAAATGGGCACACCAACCCAGGGGCAAGGATGAGAAGGCTGGAGGGAACAGGAAAGCTGATAATGGGGAACCCAAGGTTGACAAGGGTAGAATGTTGACATGGTGTAGGGTTGGCAACCAATGTCACAAAACAGTATGTGTATTTATTGCCTAATGAGATATTAATTTGCTCTGTAAACCTTCATCTAAAGCATAATTAAAAAAAAAGAGAGAAAAATCAAAATATCTACCTGATAACATTTGGGAATTACTGTTATTTCCATCATTGCTATCACATAATAACAATTATAACATGTGCATTGTTAATTATAATTACAACATTTATTGTGCACTGTCAGGAACAGTACCAAGTACTTTTCATACATTGCTCATTCCATGCCCGTATTAACCCCATGAAGTAGGTGCTATTATCACATCCAGAGTCCTGTGGATAGTAATGGGTAGGAATGTAAACCTAGGTTGAAATTCTTAACCACTGTTACATTAACTTCAGTTCTACTTCTGGCCACGGTGGTTCTGTTTTTATATATTAATTGACTAAATGTATTGAGGAAGACTGAGACTATAAACCTAGAGAGATAAATTTGAATATGTAAGTATATAGCCAGTGGAAGGATTTCAAAGGATAATGGAATCAGGGTATTATAATGAAGAAAGATCTGGATCATTGGGATGGCAGACCAAAGAGTAAGAAACGCTAACTCTTCAGATGAACTATGTGAGCACTACCCAACTGGCACAATGGTAAATTCCATCACTTGTCTTGTCAAAGAAGATATGACATACTGAAGCCATATACAGCTGTATTTCTGTATGACTTGATTCTGATCCATTGGGCAGACAACCATGTATAATGACTCTGATCTACAAGAAACATGTGCTCTGTGTGCTAGGCTTTGGGTACACAGATATATGTTCCCTTTCTTTTCTTTTTTAAAAATAAGTTGTGGTTAAATAAATATTAAAATAGAAAAATCCTGATTTGAAAGAAAAAAAATAAAGAAAATGACACGGAAGGAGGGATATAATTGCTGATGTCCAGTGGATCTTGGCTAAAAGCTGAGAATACCAGAAAGATGTTTATTGTTGTTGTTATTAGGTGCAGTGGAGTCGCTTCCGACTCATAGCGATCCTATGTACCACAGAAAGAAGCACTGTCCGGCCCCGTGCCATACTTACAATCGTTGTTATGCTTGAGCCCGTTGTTGCAGACACTGTGTCAATCCATCTCATTGAGGGTCTTCCTCTTTTAAGCTGACCCTGTACTTTACCAGGCATGATGTCCTTCTCCAGGGACTGATCTCTTCTGACAACATGGCCAAAGTATGTTAGATGCAGTATCACCATCCTGGCTTCTAAGGAGCATTCTGGCTGTACTACTTCCAAGACAGATTTGTTTGTTCTTTTGGTATATTAAATATTCTTTGCCAACACCACAATTCAAAAGCATCTATTCTTCTTCAGTCTTCCTTATTCATTGTCCATCTTTCACATGCATATGAGGCAATTGAAAATACCACTAATGCTTGGAACCTGAAATATACGAAGTATGAATCTAGGAAAATTGGAAATCTTCAAAAACGAAATGGAACACATAAGCATCGATATCCTAGGCATTAGTGAGCTGAAATGGACTGGTACTGGCCATTTTGAATCGGACAACACGTAGCCTACTACGCCAGAAATGACAACTTGAAGAGGAATGGTGTTACATTTATCGTCAAAAAGAACAATTCGAGGTCTATCCTGAAGTACAGTGCTGTCAGTGATAGGATAATATCCATAGGCCTATAAGGAAGACCAGTTAATATGACTATCATTCAAATTTACGCAGCAACCACTAAGAACAAAGTTGAAGAAATTGAAGATTTTTTTCAGCTTCTGTAGTCTGAAATTGATTGAACGTGCAATCAGGATGCATTGGTAATTACTGGTGATTAGAATGTGAAAGTTGGAAACAAAGAAGAACAATTGGTAGTCGGAAAATATGGCCTTGGTGATAGAAACAACGCCGGAGATTGAATGATAGAGTTTTGTGAGACCAATGACTTCTTCATTGCAAATACCTTTTTTTCACCAACATAAACGGCAAATATGCACATGGCCCTCGCCAGATGGAATACACAGAAGTCAAAACGACTACATCTATGGAAAGAGACAAAGGAAAAGCTCAATATCATCAGTCAGAACAAGGCCAGGGGCTGACTGTGGAACAGAAAGATCTTTCTGTGTTAATTATTGACTATTCAAAGGCATTTGACTGAGTAGATCATAACAAATTTTGGATAACATTGCAAAGAGTGGGAATTCCAGGACACTTAATTTTGCTCATGCGGATTCTCTACATAGACCAAGAGGCAGTAACTGGAACACAACAATGGGACACTGCTTAGTTTGAAATCAGAAAAGATGTATATCAGGATTGTATCCTTTCACCATACTTATTCAATTTGTATGCTGAGCAAATGATCTGAGATGGACTATATGAAGAAGGAAGCATCAGGATTAGAGAAAAACTCATTAACAACCTGCAATATGCAGAACACACAGCCTTGCCTGTTGAAAGTAAAGAGGACTTGAAGCACTTGCTGATGAAGATCAAAGACGTCAGCCTTCAGTATGAATTACACCTCAAAATAAAGAAAACAAAAATCCTCAAAACTGGACCAGTAACCAACATCGTGATAAATGGAGAAAATGCTGACGTTGTCAAGGATTTAATTTTACTTTGATCTACAATTAACTCCAGTGGAAGCAGCGGTCAAAAAATCAAAGGATGTATTGCATTTGGCAAATTGGCTGCAAAAGCCCTCTTTAAAGTGTTAAAAAGCAAAAATGTCGCTTTCAGGACTAAGGTGCACCTGACCCAAGCTATTGTATTTTCAGTTGCCTCTTATGCATGTGAAAGATGGACAATGAGTAAGGAAGACCAAAGAAGAATCGATGCCTTAGAATCACGGTGCTGGTGGAAAATATTGAATATAAAATGGACTGTCAAAAGAATGATCAAATTTGTCTTGGAAGAAGTACAGCAAGAATGCTCCTTAGAAGCGAGGATGGCAACATTTTGTCCCATGTAATTTGGACATATTATAAGGAGGAACCAGTCCCTGGAGAAGGACATCATGCTTAGTGAAGTAGAGGGTCAGCAAAAATGATGGATTAACACAGTGGCCGCAATAATGGACTCAAACATAGAAATGATAGGTTGGGCGAAATGGGGCAGTGTTTCATTACGATGCACATAGGGTCACTCTGAGTAGGAACCAACATGAAGGAACCTAAGAACAACAATTTAAAATACTAAAAGATTTTCTCCAGTCTAGATTCTTTGCTTGGAACATTTCTATTTACATTTGCTGAAAAACTTGTGTTTTTCAGCTTATTAGTGTTTTTATTTTAAATTAAAAAAATCTTTATATTATTCAATGTAGTGATTTTTAGTTACCTATCTTCTCCGTGTCCCCCCTTCATCTCATTCTTGTCTTCTTTGGATTGATTATTTTTTGCATTTCACAATTTCTTTGTATCATTTAAGGCAATATTCACTTTACTTTTTTATGTTTAGTGATAATCTAGGATAATGTACCATACACTTAATTAATCAAAAACTAATTTTATTAGAACTTCATCTACTCAAACAATAAAAGATATTATATATTTTAACTCATATCTTCACAGCTATTGCTGTCTAACAAAACACCACGAAACTTGGCAGTTTAAAACAATAAGTTACTATCTCCCCAGGATTCTGGGTTGAGTGGGTTGGTTCTCTGCTAGAATGTCCATTTTGAAGTTGCAATCAGATACTGGCTGGAGTCATCTGAAAACCTATTGGGCTGGATGTCCAAGAATACTTCTTCACTCCCATGTCTAGTGCCGCAATGCTGCTCCATGGGACCTCTCTCTCCAGCAGACAATTATGGGCTTTTTATGTGACCTACAAGTTCTTGACCGAGTTCTCAGCCACTCTACTTGGTGCCATTCACTGAGAAAGAATTTTCTGCAGATTTCCTGGACCTACTTGAGGAGCTGGGAGGTTAATTTCTAGCTAACTCAGACAGAATTGTGTTGTCCCTTACATTCCCTGGTTTATTCAGAGTTCTTCTGAATCCTCACCTTTAGGGGCCTTGTAGTTTATCTCCTGTTGTCCATGAAACACAGAGCCATGAAAGTTGATACAGCATTGTTTTTTTATTTCCTTTGACTAATATTCTGGTAAAGAAGCTACTTCCTTCTGCCTTATTTTTCTAATTACTGTTTTTATTTGTGTATGTGTGTGTCTGTGGTATATATATGCAGTTCTTTAATGCATGAAAGAAAAACTTAGATCCACATGCCTATAATCTCTTTCCAAGTCTGTCTATCTATCTATTCAACTAGCTCTGTGTGTTGGTTATGATACCTCATCTGCCATGTTTCCAGGTACTGAAGTCTCTGTCATGTTATTTTCACATTACTAACTTAAATTAATCTTGATAATACATATATTTTTAATTTTAGGAATGCTGTTTTTATAGACAGAATAGCTGTATATCAGAGAAGCTAACTTACCCAAGGTACATGTTCTTAGTTGACTGATCCCAGACGGCAACCCCTGGCCCTCTCACAGAAAAATCTAAGTGGTTTTCCTCAACCACATTGTTTTTGATTTTTCACTTCTAGAACATCTTAAAACTTTAATCAAAGCCGAAGTGGTAAGACTTCTCTGTAATATAAAATAATTCTAAACAGATAAAAATATTATTTTCAGAACAATGGTTCCAGATTATATGAAGTAGGGAAAGAGAATTATAACCCCTTTTATTCAAATGCAGTTCATATCTTTATTATGGGTTTTAGATAACACATATATTCACCTGAGCACTATTCCAGGGTGTGTATATGTGTGTATGTGTGTGTGTGTATCCACAAAGCACAGCAGTTTAAAACAATTATTTATTTTGCAAATGAATTTGCAATTTCAGCAGGTTTCATCAGGGACAGCTCATCTCTACTCCACGCTTCATCAGTGGAAGTGGCTCAACTGGGAGCTGAAAGATACACTTGCATGATGTGCCACCAAGGACTGAAAAAAATGGCTTTGAATTTGGCCGGGCTCTCAGCTGGGGATGTGCACTAGAAGTCTTGGTTTCTCTCTTTGTCACAGCATGGGGATTATATAATTGCACCAACACAATTACTCTTAAGACATTTCTTAAAATAGGGAATGGGGTAGCATACAGTCACTTGCAACTCTAAAATTCTGGTAGAAATTGTTGCCAGCTCCTTAACTAAGATTCAGTGTGATTCTCTGGGAATTATTCTACATGATTTTTGCCTCTGCTTTCTGAGTCACCCTTGCTCTACCATGAGAAAACTGAGTAGTCACCTCAATCAGCTTACTCAGACCAAACTAGTGGTATTTCTGTCAGAAAAACATGCTTGCAAACATTGCGAGTTTTCCGTGAATCTTACTGGAATTTACTCCATTAGGCATAACCCACAACTACCAACCTTGGGCTTCCTGTGACTCTGCTGCACTACAGTGCCCTAAAACATTTTAGTAGTCCTATTTATTTTTAACTAAAGAGAACCTACAGGACTCTCAAGATTTATAGAAGGTCTTTTGTCTGTTTGGATGTTTATTTAAGGTACAGTGTCTTAAATCGTCCTGAAGCCTTAATAAATGATTTTAGAGTCACAACTTGTGTTGGATCTTTGGCCTGAGGCCCTTTCTTAATTTGAGACTTCTTTGCTGAAAGAAAGTTTTATTTTTGAATCCACTGTGTACTGACTCCTTTGTACACAATATATTTTTTTCTTCAGCTCATCTCTCTACTCTTATGTTTTAACATAGGTCATGAAAAGCCAATTAGCATTTTTATATTCTGTCTGGAAGTTTCTTTAACAAATCTTCCCACAGCAACATTTTGCAAATATTTCTTGATGTCTTCTTACGTATTTTATGTTTGATGGTCACATTGGGTCCTTATTTCATTTGAATTTATTTTATCTTCATTATGTGATTTAGGATCTACATTTAGTTTTCAAAAGGTATTATCCCCATCAAAATTAATGATTTCCATTATTTATCAAAAAATACAAATTATGCACGTATCATATGCTATTTAGAAACTCAATCACTCATACTTATTGCCAGAGCCCTAATTTCAGAGCAAAAACACCACTGCAAATTATGACAGGAGGACAAATATAATTTTTAATTAGTTTACCATATATAAAAACAATCACATAGGAACAATGGAGCCAGATTGGCAAAGTAAGAGCAAAATAACTTGATAACACAAAAAGAAGAATTTAAATGGGATGAACAAAATAGCAAAACAATATTTTAGAAATGTAACCTGTATCCAGTTTGTTTGCTGCCCTTTTGGCAAATTATGCTCAGCATTGATATCACATAAAATGTCTCTCCAGCCACCTCCTCAAGGCACCCTTGACTTCTTTATTTCTCACACTGTATATAAGGGGGTTCAAGACAGGTGTAAAGATGGTATAAAACACTGAGACCACCTTATCATGGTCCTCTGAATCGTTAGATTTGGGCCTCATGTAGATGAACATGATGGTGCCATAGAAGAGTCCCACAACCACCAGGTGAGAGGAGCAGGTCTTAAAGGCTTTTTTCCCAGCTCCAGCTGACCGCATGCAGAGCACTGCAGCCAGGATAAGGCTGTATGAGGCCAAAATGAGAGACAAAGGGATCAAGAGCATCAGAATGCAGCAGACATACATGAAAAACTCAAAAATCGTGGCGTCAGCACAGGCAAGGCGTACCAGTGATGGTGCTTCACAGAAAAAGTGATTGATTTCCCGTGAGTGACAGTAAGGGAAGCTCAAAGTGGCACCAGCCTGCATCAGCCCATCGATCTCTCCCAGGAGCCAGGAACCTGACGTCACGAGTAAACAGAGCTTCTGACTCATGAGAATGGGGTAGCACAGTGGGTGACATATGGCCACATAGCGGTCATAGGACATGGCCGTTAAGAGGAAGCATTCACTCCCTCCCAGAGTGAGAAGCAGGAAGATCTGGACTCCACAGCCAGTGGGAGAGATAGACCTAGTGTCCATCAGGTAGTTGGCTGCCATTTTGGGAACGATGGTGGAGACCAGCGGCATGTCCATGAAAGAAAGCTGGCTAAGCAGGAAGTACATGGGCATGTGGAGTTGAGGGTCCACATGAATGAGAATGATCATAAGGGTGTTGCCCATCAGTGAGGTGATGAAGATCATAAGCACCATGGCAAACAGGAATAGGTGGATCTGTGTGTGGTTAAAGGCCCTAGAAGAATGAAGTTTATTCCTGTGGTGCCGTTTGCATTGACCATGGCTCTACTGGTGCCTGAAAGATGTAAAATGATGCAGAAATAAGATTTGTTTAAAAGGAAAAAAAAAAAAAAATTTTTTTTTTTTTTTTAAAGGAAGCTTGTACATATCTTTATGAAAACTTGATCAAATGACTTGGGAAATCTCAGACTTGGAGGGCTAATTTCTACTATAATCTTTCACTTACAAACAAGATTTTTGCCATAGCATAGTACTATCCACCTCTGCTGTTACTATACATTATTTTTTATTCACACAAAATTAGATAACATACATGTACAGTAGTACAACTTACACCTCTATTGTTTTTTAATAATTTGTCAGTATGCCACACGTAATTTACTCATGGTGTTAAGAAATATTACTTACACAATCCGAGTTCTTTACACTTTGGGTATTTCTATATTGAAGGAAATTCAGATTTATGCACTTTAGTAGGTATTGAGGTGATATGCCTATAGTTATTACTTTTGCATGTGTTTTAGATATTTGCTTAATGGATTCTCACATGATTTTCTTCAATATCAAGACAAATAAATTACAACTGATAAAACTAAGTTTGATGGGGAAAAAACAAAAGCAAAAATTCTCTATTCCACACTTACATGCAGCCTGTGCTCTAAACACACTAGGCTTTCAGCCACCACAGATACTACTGTACCCATCGCCATATCATTTATATTATCATGACTTGCTTTCCTGATCATGGTGCCTACATCTCATTAAGTTTAGAACCCCCTCAACATTTAAACTTTTATGTATTATGTTCTCAAACAATGCTGCTGATTTTAATTTAATATATAATATATCCATTCTAAGGGAGCCCTGGTGGCACAGTGGTTAAGCTTTCGGCAGCTAACCAAAAGGTTGGCAGTTCAAACTCACCACCACTCCTTGGAAACTCAATGAGGCAGGTCTACTCTGTCCTATAGGGTCAGAATTGACTTGACAGCACAGGTGTTTGGGTTTTATCCATTCAAAAAAGTTAATAATTTCATAAATGAACATAATTTGTATTGCATGCAATTTTCACATAAATTTGGACATCGATAATCTTATACTTCTAAAAGTAGAAGACAAAAACTAATCCATTGATTATGACTTATCCAAATGATATTCTCATATAATGAACCTGAGGGCCAACATCTCCCACAGGTAAAATATACAGGCACTCATTCACTTTCAGAATAGCTCCTCTTTTCACTAGAACCTATAACTTCCGTTTCTTTTACGTCTAAGTATTTTTGGTGGTAGGAATGGATGCACATGTAAATGGATTCACCTATTATACTTAGGTAGGTGGTGTCTTTTGCTCACAAATTCAAATTGTCAGAGAGAGCTGTGAATTCAGGATTACCAACAGTATTATGTTTGGACTTCATTCATAATCTGTGGTGTAGTAAATCCTTTTTTAGTTTTTCTGTAATTTATTTGGAAAACATTGCAAATTTTGTGAATGGTCTATGATCTTCACACCTTTAATACATATTAAAATTTTTTGATTCTTAGTATATACCAACATTGACTTTCATATCAATAAAATATGTAGATGTTCCATTTTTCAAAATTGATATAAATATGCTATAATAGTGAGCATATCATTCTTTTATGCTTTGTTCCCTCAAATATATATATTTTGAGTGAAATATATATATATTCAGTTTAATATGTTTTTAACTACTGCCAAATTTTATTACATCATATATATGCAATTTATATATATAAATATAGATGTATATATATATATAATGTTTATTTAAGAATACTTAGCTTCTTTCCAATCTTTTGTTAATATAACCCATATCCTTGTGCATGTGGCAATATTTTCTCAAGTAAATATTTCACTAGAATATTTTGGGTTTAAGATAATTGCATCTCCACCTTTTACACTCCAGTCAACTGTCAATTTGTGTGATAATTCCTCCACATATTTTACTGTTAGATGCGATAATTAACAGCAATCATGTAAGTGTGAAAATAAATTTAAATTGCATGTCACTTAAGTTACATGGCAGAAACTCTTTTAATCTATTTATCGACCTCTTGGATTTCTTCTGCAAACTGTGAATATCTCTAATTCATGGTTTCTAGATTGTTTGGCTTTTTCTTAATAATTTAAAGAATTTCCCACGTATTTTGTAATTTATATATTTAATTATATATTTAATTTATATATCTTTATAACTTGTTATTTATATGCATTGTGAATATCTTCTCCAGTTGATTTTATACATTTGACATTTTTGTTATTTTGGACTGAAGTTTTGCATTTTATATTACATATATTTGGGATACTTATATGATATTAATAATTTAATATTAATGTTCTGCATTTCATTAATAGGCTACCATTTTAAACAATTTCAATGTTATTTGGATCAAACAACTTGTTATTGGTATATAAGTTGTTTGAATCTATGATCATTGTTGATTTAATATTACATTGTACTGTCTTTGCATGCATGAATATTAAACATATTAATCTCACAAAATGTATTGCTATAGTTCATCTTTTAATTTGTAGTCTCTGATTTTTTTTTTTTAAACAAAAGAGGGATAATCAGTGTTCTTAAAGGCCACTAAAACATAGGTGTAAAGTAGTCTGTGTCTGTAGATTTTTTTTTTTTTAATAATGTATTCACTTTCCTATTAGTTTCAGGTAAGCTGTGTTTTCCTATTACTTTTTAAATTCATATGACTTTCTATTTTTAAGGAAACATTTTCCTTTCCTAATCTATTTTCTTTGTTAGCGTTTCTCACTGCATTGGGTGGGTGGACAGGTCTGTGTCTCTGGCTGCCGCTGAACTGGAGGTCATGACATGCAAAGTTCATTCACTTAAGCCGGCCCTGGGTCAGGGCACACTGGGTATAGACATACGAGTTACGAGTTGCTTAAATAACATGAAGACTAAGAGTCAGAACTCTAAAGACCTGTCCATATTTTGTTCACAAATACGTGTGATATTTGGGAAAGGTCACTTACTTTCCTATGAGCCACTCTCCTTGTTTCTAGACTGGGAAAATTCGCAGACTTTGGTAGACAGCTGACCTGGAGCACTGGTTTCATTTGTTTCCATCGGGGCTCATTCTCTGCTTCGGCGATTTGATAACCACCTGCTAAGGCCCTGAGATTAAGGGCAGCTTTCCAATGTTTCTCAGATGCCAAGATTCAATGAATATGATTTTGAAAGTCTTCTGTAGATTTAAATTTAAGATGAAATTATTTTAAACTAACAGTATTTGAAAATGTTATCATATCAGGCATTCTATTCGCTGGACAAACAGTTCATATAATGTGAAATAAATGTATATTTCACATTTAGTCGGCATGAATTATGAAGTTCAGAAAAGTTACATGACTGATCTAATAATAAACATTTAAACTGGTAGCTGCATTCATCTGAAGGTTGTCTAAACGTAAAAGTACATATTTAATGGCCAGGTTTCTAGAGTTTGAATACCTATGCCACTGTTTAGTAGTTGGATAAATTTGAGCAATATGCTTAAACCTCAGTTTCATTATGTGCAAAATATTACTATAGGATTATTTGATAACTACAAAATAAAATGTATATAAGTACATTGGAGAATGCATGCACAAGAAGATAGCTCTATAAAGTTATTGATTATTATCATTATTATAGGTCATCCATAGATGTTTCCTACCAAAATATTTTGAAAGTTTAAAATTAGTATTTTCCCATAACTCACATGTAGTGTAATGTTACTTATATCACATCAAAGAACAAAAATATCATTACGTATCAGTCTTCATTTTTCAGCATAAATGACATGTTTTCTGTATTCCTTTAGATTTTTCTGTCTGTCCTCTGTCTGTCTACCTTCTATGAATTTATTTTAAACATAGAGGAAACACTCATGACCATGGTAAACTTAATTATTCCAAGGCTATTAGGTTATTTGATTATTAATTTTGCAATGTGTTCTCATGCCTTTAATATTCAATGTGTTTAAGAATTGTAATAGATATCATGAAACTTGTCACAAATTCAATAATGTCTCAAAATTCAAACAAAATTTTTTAAAATAGCAGGTAAAAAGAAAAAATATTATCTGTATTTCACATCAAAAAGGCAGTTGTTCCCAAGTGAGTTCAATTCTGTGTAATTCCACACTACCAAAGTAGAAGAGAGATATGCAGGTCAGATAAATTTCTAGTTGTCTATAATATTTCTGTACAATTTAAAACAGGATAAAAACGTGTTCCCATTTATTTTCTAGTTGTATAAAGTGGGTAATTTCAGAAAGCTCAGGTTACTTTTAGATTCATTGTCACATTTTTCTGTCTACCTCAATGTGGTGTTCCCAGAATTAGCAAAGCTTCCCCTTTCTCAAAGTTACACTCTGTGTTACATACCCACCTGTCCAATATTCTGGCCTGGCACTAGTATGTTCATTTCTTCAGTTCAGTCCAAAACAATTCCAAGCCAAAATGACTCTTATTTCACATCTGCATGATATAGATGGAGTAACTCAGACATAACAAGGATTTTTATAACTGTAGCAAACAATGTCCCAAGTCCTATGTTAACCCTGGATGTGCATTGCCTCATGCAATGTCACAACAATTAAATGAGGTAAACTGTTACTGTTTCAGATTTGCAAATGAAGGACTGGAGGGTTAGATTAATTTATTTTTCCCTGGTGTGAAAAGTACGAAGCATGGGTCCAAAATCCTGGTCATGAAAGTAAACTCCCCACAGTTATTTTGGGCTTGCCAGCCAGTTTTTTGTTCCAATTATTATCTTAATAATGACAAAACTTTTTGAATAAAACAAACAACATAAATAAAGAATGGACCCTCAAAAACATCGTTGTTGTTAGATGCCATTAAGTCACCTAGCACACGGCTACCCCGGGCAAAATGCGCCCAGTCCTGCGCCATTCCCATAATCGGGTGTTGATCGGACTATTGCCGTCCACTGGGTTCACTTTGGCTGACTTTTCAGAAGTAGATCGCTCGCCTTTTCTTCCTAGTGCATCTCAGTCTGGGAAATCTGCTGGAGCTCACTGGAGCAACTGTGTGTTCTGTGAAGTTAGGCACCTCTCTTATAAACTGTGTGTCTCAGGTTAGTGTATTTAAAATGCGTAACTGTCTTACTTTGTAAAAATGAAAAAAGATAGTGCATGTAGAATGTTTAATTAAATTATTTATATTTAGTATGTTATCAAACATAAATTTTATCTCTACACAAACTTTTTCCCAAAGAGAAATTCATGAATAGAGAATTTAATAGAATCAGATATATGCATCCATTTACCTTAGAGTCAGAGTATTAACTAAGACTCAACTTTCCTGAGAAGCTTAGTACAGATCGTCCCCGACTTAAGACATATTTGAGTTACAACGAACTGCCCTATGACTATCCTTTTTTTAATCTTTGTACATCTTATTATCAGTAATATGTACTACATATAACGTTGTAGCACGTAATTTGTTGATGTTATCATTCTCTTGCCAACCCCAAAGACAAATAAAGATTGGATTTATAAAGATATTGTTAATAGGAGACAAAAATAATGAATTTTTTTTTAAAAAATTAGATCTACTTATATCAGAGCTGACTTATGACAGAGTCTTCAGAATGGAACCCTGTCTTACACTGGGAAATACCTGTAATATTATTTTCATAATTACAATTTGATAAAAATATATTAGTGCAATATAAGTATGAAAGGATGTTCTTTCTCACTGGAAATTAATACGTAGTTTAAACCAAATTTTTATAATTTCTATGCGTTCAAACGTTATACACTCAATGTTTCTTTATGATATGCATTACCGGTAGGAATGCAATGAAGATTAATCTCAGGGTAAAAGTGAAAATCCTTTATTAGCCAATTTGGCAATATGGAGTGAGAGCCAGAGAGCTAGTCTTGTCCCTTGAAGCATTGCCATATGTTGTGGATATCATTCTAAAATATGACTAAAAGAGAAGGGATGGGAGGAGACCCTGTAAACACAAAGGGCTTATTTTGCAAGGTTTTCCATAACGTGCGTCCTGAACTATTATAGAACTAATAAATTTCCCATGGAACACAATATAACAGCTGGAACAATCTTAGATATCATGCTAATTGTATAAACAATATTTTTCAAATTGTAAAAAATGTGTATGGAAGAATATAAAAGGAATAGTTATGATGTTATCAAGTGCAATCCAGGTGCTTTAATTTCTGTGCTTTCCAAATAGTATGATTGTGATATAGTTTTTAAAATTACAGAAATTAAGTGGGCCACAATGAAAGCATTAGCGCATACCATCCCCTGTTGTAAGCACTCAGTCTAGGAGTCGTAGCACTAACCTGCATCAGAGGAGCCACCGTGCAGGAGGTGTGGAATACTCTAAGCCTCTGGTTCCCAGATCACTGTTCGGATCCCCACCACTGCCTCTGTTGCCGGTATAAAATACAAGGCACCTGGCTAAAACCTTAGGGATTCCTGAGCTTCAGGCTGCAGAAATGCTCGTGGGAAAGCATTCGGAAGAATACAGATGACCACATACTCTCCTCATTTATCACCTCCATACAGGATTATTTTAAAATTTCAGGATATTTGATCTCTGAAGAAAATGGCCTGTTTTATCAACATGCTAAAGTCAGGATGCAATTATTTTGAATATGATGCTTGCCTTATAATATTATTAGTACTAAATGAGTTACGATGCATAAAGCACTTAACTCATGCCTGGAAAATACACCTAGTCCACAATCCTGTTAATCTAAACTTTCACAATAACTAATGTGTCAAGAAAGAGCTGGTAATGATGTGGGGAATAGAGTGGACTTTTAGACATGTCTTACCCAACAAAAGGCCATGACTGAATTGAACTTTTCCAGTCTTGAAACTTTCTAGCTATATATTTTGGGCCTGTTATATAACTTCTCTGAGCCTGAGTTTAATCTTCTGTAAAAGGGGCATCAGAATGCCTCTTCCATAGGATTATTTTTAGGGGCTACTGTATAGAATAAGGAGCCCTGGTAGTGCAGTTGTTAAGAGCTCAGCTGCTGACCAAAACGCCAACAGTTCAAATTCACCAGAAGCTCCTTGGAAACTCCATGCGGCAGTTCTACTCTGTCCTATTGGGTCGCTATGAGTTGGAACAGACTTGATGACAATGGGTTTGGTTTTGGTTTTGGGTATGGAATAAATATAAAGCACCAGATCTATCAAATAAGTATAATTTCATTATCTCCTTTCTTCTCTGCTTTAGCAGGATATGTTGACTTATGGACTGATGTATAGTAATGAGAGAATTTTTTTTTTTTAATGTCTTTGTCTTGCAACAGTAAAACTCAGTTACCATTGAGTTACGTCTGACTCATGGCAACCCTGTGTGTGTCAGAGTGGAACTGTGCTCTATAGAGTTTTTAATGGGTGATTTTTCAGAAGTAGATCACCGGGCCTTTCTTCCAAGGTGCCTTTGGGTGGACTTGAATCTCCATCTTTTCAGTTAGCATCTGAACATGTTAACTGTACCACCCAGGGGCTCTGCTCCAGGAGATTATACAGTATAACTGTTAACACCACTCAGGAGCTCCAATATGGGAGGTTATATGATGCTGTGCTATATGATCAAACTATAATAAGCATTAACTGATTGATTTGTTACAGCTCTGCTTATGAACTGGTTAAGGGTTAAGAAAATGGTCTGAATTATTGCAGTGCAATGAATCACTTTTATATGGCTTTTCTAGCCCTGGTCTTGTAATTTCACAAAATGATTGTCTGGGCCAAAATTTCGCAAGGTATTAGTATATTTACTACAAAACTAGTGGATTGAAAATTCACTTAATGGGATTGTGCCCTTTGTGGTCCAACTAGGAGATTGGTCGCTGTTTCTATTCTGTTAGGCTTATATAAGGGCCAAATCCACAGAGGTTCTGGGGCCCCTCACTACCATCAAAAAGAGTGTAGAGTGGAGTGCATCCTTTGGTCCCAGGGTCCCTGCACTGAGAACTCCCTATATCAAGAAGAGAGAGTTGCAACAGTGAAGACAGGGATGGTGGGCTTGCTGGTCCATAGAGAGAGAACTGAGTGTCTTTGTGCAGGGGTGTGCCTCCTACTAAAGTACTGCAACACTTGTACATGCAGGACAGAGACCTGAGTGTGCCTGGTGTAATTTGCTTCCTTCCCCCTTTGGGCATCGTGGTGGGAACAATACATTCCCTCATGCAGGGTAGGCCTTGGTATCATGGCAGCAAGACAGAGAACCACTCTGGCCTGGGTAGCATGGTAGGAGGCAGCAGCGTAGGTCGAGAAGGGCCCAGTGGCAGAGGCTCACGAGATCCTGTGCAGGGGTCTTTCCATTAGTGAAGCAAGGCCCAGCGAGGCCCAGGGGCAGAGCAGAAGCCTCGGAAGCCATGCAGGTGTCCCGGGTAGCATAGTGGTAGCCAGAGGCAGTGGTGACATGAAGACAACATTTGACCAGAAACACAATGTGCCAGTACAGTGATATTACAAAGAATGTGAGTAGTTTGGAGAAGAATAAGCAGATCTGCTTTGAGAATTTGCTTTACTGTTTACTGTTTGCTTTCCAGAAATAATAATAATGGCTTTCACTTTGCCAATATTGTGTAAATGTCTTGACTACAAATGGCCATAGCACTTATGGAATGGTTGATGCCAGTGGTTGTACATGCCTCATTCCTAGTTGTCTGGTAGTTTAAGGCACATCCTGTTTGCATGTGCAATGTGGTTAGATAGACAAACCACACAATTATATAATTATACTAGGATTGTCAAACCAATTTATGAAGGGATATTTGAATTTTATTTTCAAACAGGCATATACCTATGGATATAGTCAATAGTATGAGAAAAGAGAAGATGTAAGTAGAAATATACGTCAAATTCTGTTAACCCTGAATAAATTAATTAAAAGAGAAAATAATAACATTAATATCAACAACAAAAATCAGGACAGTTAATATTTATTGAGTTATTAATTTCTGACAAAACAATAATAGTAGGGGACTTCAACATACCGCTTGTGGTGAAGGACAGGACATCCAGAAAGAAGCTCAATAAAGACACGGAAGACCTAAATGCCACAATCAACCAACTTGACCTCATAGACATATACAGAACACTCCGCCCAACAGCAGCCAAGTATACTTTCTTTTCTAGTGCACATGGAACATTCTCTAGAATAGACCACATATTAGGGCATAAAGCAAGCCTTAGCAGAATCCAAAACATTCAAATATTACAAAGCATCTTCTCTGACCATAAGGGCATAAAGGTGGAAATCAATAACAGGAAAAACAGGGAAAAGAAATCACACTTGGAACCTGAACAAAACAAAAGACTGGATTATAGAAGGCATTAAGGATGGAATAAAGAAATTCCAATGAGAATGAAAACACTTCCTGTAAAAACGCTGAGACACAGTGAAAGCAATGCTCAGAGGTCAATTTATATCAATAAATGCACACATACAAAAAGAAGAAAGGACCAAAATCAAAGAATTATCCCCACAACTTGAACAAATAGAAAGAGAGCAACAAAAGAAACTCACAGGCGCCAGAAAAAAGAACAAATACTAAAAATTAGAGCTGAACTAAAAGAAATAGAAAACAAAAAAAACAATCAAAAGAATTAGCAAGACCAAAAGCTGTTTTTTTTTTTTGAAAAAATTAACAAAATTGATAAACCACTAGCCAAACTGACAAAAGAAAAACAGGAGAAGAACCAAATAACCGGAATAAGAAATGAGATGGGAGATATTACAACAGACCCAACTGAAATTAAAAGAATCATATCAGATTTCTGGGAAAAATTGTACTCTAACAAACTTGAAAACCTAGAAGAAATGGGTGAATTCCTAGAAACACAGTGCCTACCTAAAGTAACACAAAAAGAGGTAGAACAACTAAATAGAACCATAACAAAAGAAGAGTTGGAAAAGGCAATCAACCCCCTGCTCCCCGCCCCAAAAAAGCCCTGGCCCGGACAGCTTCACTGCAGAGTTCTACCAAACTTTCAGAGAAGAGTTAACACCACGACTACTAAAGGTACTTCAGAGCATAGAAAAGGACAGAATACTACCAAACTCATTCTATGAAGCTACCATATCCCTCATACCAAAACCAGGTAAAGACACCACAAGAAAAGAAAATTACAGACCTATATCCCTCATGAACTTATATGCAAAAATCCTCAACAAAATTCTCGCCAATAGAATTCAACAACATATAAAAAAAAAAAAATTCACCATGACCAAGTGGGATTCATACCAAGTGTGCAGGGATAGTTCAACATTAGAAAAACAATTAATGTAATCCATGACATAAATAAAACAAAAGACAAGAATCCAATGATTTTATCAATTGATGCAGAAAAGGCATTTGACAAAGTCCAACACCTATTCATGATAAAAACTTGAGCAAAACAGGAATAGAAGGAAAATTTCTCAACATAATAAAGGGCATTTATATAAAGCCAACAGCAAACATCACCCTAAATGGAGAGAGCCTGAAAGCATTCCCACTGAGACTGGGAACCAGACAAGGACGCCCTTTATCACTGCTCTTACTCAACATTGTGTTGGGGGTCCTAGCCAGAGAAATTAGGCTAGATAAAGGAATAAAGGGCATCCAGATTGGCAAGGAAGAAGTAAAAGTATCTCCATTTGCAGGTGACATGATCTTATACACAGAAAACCCTAAGGAATCCTTCAGAAAACTACTGAAACTAATAGAAAAGTTCAGCAGAGTATCAGGATACGAGATAAGCATACAAAAATCAGTTGGATTCCTCTACACCAACAAAAAGAAGAAATCACCAAATCAATGCCATTTACAGTAGCCCCCAAGAAGATAAAATAATTAGGAATAAATCTTACCAAAGATGTAAAAGACTTATACAAAGAAAACTGCAAAACACTTCTGCAAGAAACCAAAAGAGACTTACATAAGTGGAAAAACATACCTTGCTCATCGATAGGAAGACTTAACATTATAAAAATGTCTATTCTACCAAAAGGGGTCTATACATTTAATGCAATTCCGATCCAAATCCCAACCACATTCTTTGATGAGATGGAGAAACAAATGACCAACTTCATATGGAAAGGAAAGAAGCCCCGGATAAATAAGGTATTACTGAAAAAGAAAAACAAAGTGGGAGGCCTTACTTTCCCTGATTTTAGAACCTATTATACCACCACAGTAGTCAAAACAGCCTGGTACTGGTACAACAACAGATTCATAGACCAGTGGAACAGAATTGAGAATCCAGATATAAATCCATCCACATATGAGCAGTTAAGTTTTGACAAAGGCCCCAAAACAGTTAAATGGGGAGAAGACAGTTTTTTTAACAAATGGTGCTGGCATAACTGGATATCCATCTGTAAAAAGCGAAACAAGACCCATACCTCACTCCATGCAAAAAAATGAGCTCAGAATGTATCAAACACCTAAATGTAAAATCTAAAAAGGTAAAGATCATGGAAGAAAAAATAGGGACACTGTTTGGAGCCCTAATACATGGCATAAATAGTATACAAAACATTATTAAAAATGCAAAACAAAAACTAGATAACTGGGAGCACCTAAAAATCAAACACCTATGCTCATCCAAAGACTTCACCAAAAGATTACCTACAGACTGGGAAAAAGTTTTCAAATATGACACTTCCGATCAGCGCCTGATCTCTAAAATCTACATAATACTGCAAAAACTCAACTGCAAAAAGACAAATAACCCAATTTAAAAATGGGCAAAAGATATGAATAGACACTTCACTAAAGAAGACATTCAGGTAGCTAACAGATACATGAGGAAATGTTCACGATTATCAGCCATTAAAGAAATGCAGATCAAAACTACAATGAGACTTCATCTCATTCCAACAAGGCTGGCGTTAATCCAAAAAACACAAAATAGTAAATGTTGGAGAGGCTGTGGAGAGATTGGAACACTTATACACTGCTGGTGGGAATGTAAAATGGTACAAGCACTTTGGAAATCAATTTGGGTCTTCCTTAAAAATCTAGAAATAGAACTACCATAAGATCCAGCAATCCAACTCCTTGGAATATATCCCAGAGAAATAAGAACCTTTACAGAAACAGATATATGCACACCCATGTTTATGCAGCACTGTTTACAATAGCAAAAAGATGGAAGCAACCAAGGTGTCGTCAACGGATGAATGCATAAATAAATTATGGTATATTCACACAATAGAATACTACACATCGATAAAGAACAGTGGGGAATCTGTGAAACATTTCATAACATGGAGGAATCTGGAAGGCATTATGCTGAGTGAAATTAGTCAGTTGCAAAAGGACAAATATTGTATAAGACCACTATTACAAGAACTTGAGAAATAGTTTAAACTGAGAAGAAAACATTCTTTTGTCATTATGAGAGGGGGAGGGAGGGAGGGCGGGAAAGGGGTTTAGATAGTAGATAAGAACTATTTTAGGTGAAGGGAAAGACAGCACACAATACAGGGGAGGTCAGCACAATTGGACTAAACCAAAGGCTGTTTCCTGAATAAACTGAATGCTTCAAAGGCCAGCGTAGCAGTGGCAGGGGTTTGCAGACCGTGGTTTCAGGGGACATCTAAGTCAATTGGCATAATAAAATCTATTAAGAAATCATTCTGCATCCCACTTTGAAGAGTGGCGTCTGGGGTCTTGAACGCTAGCAAGCAGCCATCTAAGATGCATCAATTGGTCTCAACCCACCTGGATCTAAGGAGAATGAAGAACACCAAGGACGCAAGGTGATTACGAGCCCAAGAGACAGAAAGGGCCACATGAACCAGTGACTACATCATCCTGAGACCAGAAGAACTAGATGTTGCTCGGCTAGAACCAATGACTGCCCTGACAGGGAACACAACAGAGAACCCCTGAGGGAGCAGGAGAGCAGTGGGATGCAGACCCCAAATTCTCATAGAAAGACCAGACTTCATGGTCTGACTGAGATTAGAAGGACCCTGGTGGTCATGGCCCCCAGACCTTCTGTTGGCCCAGGACAGGAACCTTTCCTGAAACCAACTCTTCAGACATGGATTGGACTGGAGAATAGGTTGGAGAGGGACGCTAGTGAGGAGTGAGCTTCTTGGACACTTGAGACTATGTTGGCATCTCCTGCCTCGATGGGAGATGAGAGGGTGGAGGGGGTTAGAAGCTGGCAAAATGGACACGAAAAGACAGAGTAGAGGGAGAGAGCGGGCTATCTCATTAGGGGGATAGCAATTGGGAGTATGTAGCAAGGTGTATATAAGTTTTTGTGTGAGAGACTGATTTGATTTGTAAACTTTCACTTAAAGCACAATAAAAATTATAAAAAAAATTTATTGAGAAATTATTGAGTGAGCTATATCGTTCCTAACAGTCTATTTGCATGATTTCATCAAAGCAGATTCATGAAGATAATATTATTTTTAGCTCCCACTGACTTTTGATGAAAATGGATCTTAGTAAAGTTAAGTTACTGCCCAAGGTAAAAACCTTAAAAAGATTAGACTAGGAAATGATCCAGGTGGGTTCATTGTAATCCCAAGGGCCTTAAAAGTGGAAGAGGGAAGAGGAAGAGAGAATCAGAAAGATAGCAGTGTGAGAAGGACTCAGCTCAGAATTGTTGGTTTTGAAAAAAGAGGAAGTGGATTGTCATGGATTGAACTGTGTTCCCCAAAAATGTCTGTCAGCTTAACTGGGCCATGAGTCCCAGTGTTGTGTGATTGTCCATCATTTTATGTGATTCCCTGTGATGTAAATCCTATCACCATGATGAAATGAGATGGATTAGTGGCAGTTATCCTGATGAGATATACAAGTTTGGATAGTGTCTTAAGCCAATCTCTTTGAGATATGAAAGAGAGAGGTGAGCAGAGAGATAGGGGAGCCTTATACCACCAAGAAAGCAGTGCTGGGAGCAAAGGGTGTCCTTTGGACCTGAGGTTCCTGTGCTGAGATGCTCCCAGACCAAGGGAAGACCGATGAATCACAAGGGCCTTCCTTCAGAACTAATAGAGAGAGAAAACCTTCCCCTGGAGCCGGCATCCTTAATTTGGACTTCTAGCCTACTGGACTGTGAGAGAATAAGCTTCTCTTTGTTGAAGCCATCCACTTGTGGTGTTTCTGTTATAGCAGACTAGATGACCAAGACGTGGATCATGAGTGAAGGAATGTGGTTAGCCTCTAAAAGGTGGAAAGGCATGGAAACAGCTCTTTTACAGAGCCTCCAGAGGAAACAGAACCTTATGAACACCTAGATTTTAGCCCAGTGAGAACAATCTCAGAATTCTTACTTTCAGAACTCTAAGATAATACATTCTGTTTTGTTTAAGCCATTAAATGAGTGGTAATTTGATACAGCAGAAATAGGAAACTAAGAGGTGTGGCCAAGATGGTGGGATAAACTCTTCCTGTTGTCCCTCTTACAACAAAGACCTGAAAAAACAAATGAATTGATTATATATGACAATCTAGAAGCCCTGATCATAAAAGACAAAGCTGAAGAGTTGGATTGAGTGGCAGGGAGAAGGAGGGATAATTCAAAAACAGCAAAGAAGTGCCAGTTGTAAGGTTGCCAGTGCCCTGCTGACTAGGTCATCCTATGCCTGCAGGCTGAGGTGAGCAGTAGTGTTTGAGACGTACCTCACCATGTTGGGTGAGGCTGGGCAGCAGCGAGTCTGCACTCACCTCTGTAGCTAGGTGGAAGCAGTGCTGGACGTGCAAAAGTTAAGTGCAAACATCTAACCTACCACTGGGAGGCAAAATAAATTCTACTCCCAGAGTTTCACAGTGGAGAACTGGTTACTTTCCCTCACCTACCCCCACCCTGCTCTGCTCTGAAACCAGTCTGGCAGTATTCAAGAACTGTCACTCCCCCTAAGCCAGGAACTCGGGGTGAGTCAGGAGGCCCTGCCCCTTCATTGAGCCACTGGCATGAGGGGTCCGCAGACTTGCAGAATCCTTTACGCCTGCCTAGACCTGTGTGCAGTGGGTCAGTGGGTTTAGACCTGTGTGGGCTGATTCAACACCACATGCCATCATTATTGTAACAGCAGGGCATACACTTGAAGCCCATTTTCAACTTCAGCAGCCAAGGGGGAGCTGCAGACTCATGACATTTGACATGGCCCTGCCTCTTAAGCACAGAACCTCAGCCACCTACCCCAGAGGCCTGAGGGCTGGTGGTACCATTCACTCCATCTAAATAATAAAAAAAAAACAAACCCAGTGCAGTCGAGTTGATTCCAACTCATAGTGACCCTTTGGACAGAGTAGAACTGTCCCATAAAGTTTCCAAGGAGCGCATAGTGGATTCGAACTGCCGACCCTTTGGTTAGCAGCCGTAGCACTTAACCATTACACCACCAGGGTTTTCTCACTCCATCTAGCCACTCACATAACAGGGGTCTGAGAGTAAGCGGTGCCTCCCATTCCCTACAGTCAAAAGGACTGTGTGCCCAAGGACCGGCTGCAATACCCCTCACCACATGCTCTAGGGAAAAAGGGACACACCCTCACCAAGGCATCCAGGGGCAGCCATCAGCCCCCTGCCTTGTTCCACACATACCCCCTATAGCAGCCGGATACCTGTTCCTGCTTCAAACACCAATATGCAGCCCTGACAGTCTGGGACTGTAGGTGAGAGTCTGCACCACACATTTGGTGACTGAAAACCTGGACACCTGTGCCACACCAGAACATATGGAGAGGAAGTTAAAGGCAATATTAAGAAATAAAATGTTGGTTTAAATTTAGAAAAATAAAGGTAAATTTTAAGGTAACCACAAAGGAAGCTAACAAACCTACCCATCAAAATAAAAAGAAAAACATGAGGACTTAGCAAAAACAAAATAAACAATAATGAAAAAATATGAAAAGAGAATACATAAGAAAAACAACTCAACAGCACAGAAAATTAAGTGGAACAAAGAAACCGCCAGCACCACCCAAAAAAAAAACAAAAACAAGCAACAACAACAAAATGACAGCACTAAACTCATACCAATCAATAATTACACTGAATGTAAATGGACTAAATGTGCTAATAAAGAGATGAGTAGTGGCAAAAATGATTAAAAAAAACGCAATTGGTCTATATGCTGCCTATAACAGACACGACTTAGACTCAAAGACACAAACAAACTAAAACTAAAATGATGGAAAAAAAATATCAAGTGAACAACCACAAAAAAAGAGCAGGAGAGACAATATTAATCTCTGACAAAACAGATTTAAAGCAAAATTCACCACAAAGGATAAGAAAGGACACAGCTTAATGTTTAAAGGGTCAATACACCAGGAGGACATAATTATAATAAATACATAAGCACCTAGAGAGAGGGCTCCAAGCCACACAAAACAAACCCTAATAGTATTGGAAAGAGAAATAGATAATCCACCATAATAGCAGACTTCAACACACCACTTTCAATGAAGAACAGAACATGTAGAAAGAAAATAAAGATACAGAAGATCATAGACATATACAGAAATCTATCCAGCAGCAGCCAAGTATACATTCTTTTCCAACTCACACGGAACAGTCTTCAGAATAAACTGCATATTGGGCTGCAAAGCAATATGCAGAATTCAAAACACTGAAATTTTACACAGCATCTTTTCTGATTATAATGACATAAAATTAGAAATCAATAACAGAAACAGCAAGGAAAAAATCAAATACATGGAAACTGAACAACACCTTGCTTAAAAACTACTGGATTATAGAAGAAATCTAGGATGGAAAAAATGAATTCATAGAATTAAATGAGAAAGAAAACATGTATGACCAGGACCTTTGGAAAACAGCAAAAGCAATGCTTAGAGGTCAATTTATAACAATAAATGCACACATTCAAAAAGAAGAAAGTGCCAAAATCAAAACATTAACCCTACAACTTGAACAAATAGAGAGAAACAAAAGTAGCCCTCAGGCACCAGAAGAAAGGAAATAATAAAGGTTAGAGCAGAAATGAATGAGATAGAGAATAGGAAAACAATTGAAAGAGTAGACAATACTAAAAGATGGTTCTTTGAAAAGATCAACAGAATCAATAAACCATTGGTCAAATTGACAAAAGAAAAAACAGGAGAGGAAGCAAATAACCTAAAAAAGAAATGGAATGGGTGATATCACAACAGACCCAATGGAAATAAAAAGGATCATAACAGAATGCCATGAAAAAATGTACTCTAACAAATTTGAAAATCTAGAAGAAATGGACAAATTTCTAGGAACACAATACTTACCTAAACTAACAAAAATTGAGGTAGAAAAATTAAATAAACCCACAACAAAAGAAGAGATTGAAGAGATAATTAAAAAAATAAAAACCAACAACAGCAAAAAAGCCCTGGCCCAGACGGCTTCACTGGAGAATTCTACCAAACTTTCAGGGAACAGTTAACATCATTACTACCAAAGACATTTCAGGCATAGAAAAGGATGGAATACTCGCAAACTCACTCTATGAAGCCAGCATAACCATGATAGAAAAGTCAGGTAAAGATCCACAAAAAAAGAAAATTACAGACCTATATCCCTCATGAACTTAGATGCAAAAATCCTCAACAAAATTCTCGCCGATAGAATTCAACAACATATCAAAAAATAATTCACCATGACCACGTGGGATTCATACCAGGTATGCAGGGATGGTTCAACATTAGAAAAACAATCAATGTAATCCATCACATAAATAAAACAAAAGACAAGAACCACATGATCTTATCAACTGATGCAGAAAAGGTATTTTAAAAAGTTCAAAACCCATTCTTGATAAAAACTCTCAGCGAAATGGGAATAGAATGAAAATTCCTGGACATAATAAAGGCCATTTATACAAAGCCAACAACCAACATCATCCTAAATGAAGAGTCTTAAAGCATTCCCCTTGAGAAGGGGAACCAGACATGGATGCCCTTTGTCACCACTCATATTCAACATTGTACTGGAGGCCCTAGCCAGATGAATAAGGCAAGAAAAAGAAATAAAGTGCATCCAAATTGGTAAGGAAGAAGTAAAAGTATCCTTGCAGATGATATGGTCTTATACGTGGAAAACCCCAAAGAATCCACAAGAAAACTACTACAGCTAATAGAAGATTTTGGCAAAGTATCAGGATATAAGATAAACACACATAAGTCAGTCAGATTCCTCTACACCAACAGAGAGAACTTCCAAAAGGAAATCACCAAATCAATACCATTATAAAAGCTCCCAAGAAGATAAAGTATTTAGGAATAAATTTAAACAGAGATGTAAAAAACCTACATAAAGAAAACTGCAAGACACTATTGCAAGAAATCAAAAGAGACCTACATAAGTGGAAAAACATACCAAGCTGATAGACAGGAAGACTCAACATTATGAAAATGTCAATTCTTCCCAAAGTGATCTACAGATATAATGCAACCTCAATCCAAATTCCAATGTCAACTTTTAGCATGTTGGAGAAACAAATCACAAACTTCATATGGAAAAGGAAGAAGCCCCAAATAAGTAAAGAATTACTGAAGAAGAAGAACAAAGTGGGAGGCCTCACACTACCTGATGTTAGAACCTGTTATACCACCACGATAGTCAAAACAGCCTGCTACTGGTACAACAGACACATAGACCAATATAACAAAATTGAGAACCCAGACGTAAATCCATGCACCTATGAGCAGCTGAAACCCTGGTGGCGTAGTGGTTAAGTGCTACAGCTGCTAACCAAAAGGTTGGCAGTTTGAATCCACCAGGCGCTCCTTGGAAACTCCACAAGGCAGTTCTACTCTGTCCTATAGGGTCTCTATGAGTCAGAAACGACTCGATGGCGATAGGTTTGGTTAATCCATAAAACACAAAATAAAAATGTTGGAGAGGTTGTGGAGAGATTGGACTCTCATGCACTGCTGGTGAGAATGTAAAATGATACAATCACTTTGGAAAACAATCTGGTGCTTCCTTAAAAAGCTAGAAGTAGAAATACCATAAGATCCAGCAATCCCACTCATAGGAATATACCCAAGAGAAGTAAGAGCAGTCGCAGGAATAGACATATGCATACCATGTCCATGGGAGCACCATTCACAACAGCACAAAGATGTAAACAACCTAAATGCTCACCAACAGACGAATGGGAAACAAATTATGGTACAGACACACAGTGCGGCCTACTGACGGAGCCCGGTTCTACTCCGACACCCAGCGGGTCACTGTGAGTTGCGTTTGATTCTACTGCAACTGGTGGTGTTTTTGTTTTATATGAAGATAAGCTGTAGCTATGTTGTTGTTGATGTCTTGTGCTGAATGTTGTTGTTGAGAGCAGTTGCTATTTAGTTGGCTTCTACTCAAAGTAACCTAATATATAAGAGAAAGAAATTTTCCCTGGTCCCATGCCATCCTAATGATTGTTGGTATGTTTGAGTCCATTGTTGTTGTTATTGGGTCAATCCATCTTTTTGAGGGTTTCCTTTATTTTTGTGATCTTCTACTTCACCTAACAGGACTTCTTTTCCTAGTGATCGGTCTTTGCAGATAATGTGTCCAAAGTAAGTAAGATGAAGTCTTGCCATCCTCATTCCTAAGGAACATTTCATTATTTTATTGTAAGACTGATTTTTTTGTTCTTTTGTTAATCCATGGTACATTCAATATTCTTCACCAACACCACACTTCCACGCATCAGTACTTCTCCTGCCTTCTTTTTTCATTGTCCAGTTTTCACATTCACAGAGGCGAACAAAAAGACCACAGTGTTGAATAGAAGTAGGGAAAAGAGATATCCTTGCCGTGTTCCTGATTTTATGGCAAAATCTTTCAGTCTTTCACCATCGAGTATAATGTCAATTGTTGGCTTTTCACAACTGTCCTTTATCATTTTAAGGAAGTGTACTGAGGTGAAGGAAATTCAGAGCTATATGACAGTATTGCACAACAAGCTATTTAATGGGGCCAACACATTGAAAGTCACATGCAAGGGGGTGGTCCCTGTAGCAGAAGGTCTTCCAGAGGCTAGAGTCACAGGTAGCATCAGAAGGAGAAGAGAGCAAGAAAGCTCCCAGGGGTGAGAAGCGATATCCTCCTGCAGCCAGGCGATAAGTCTCTGGGTCAGAGAGCTCTAAAAGCAGCAGCATCTTAGGGTCTTTATAACTACAGGAATTTATCTTTTTTTTTTTTTTTTTTTTTTTAGGACTAGCAGAAGTTGAGTCCAGTTTTGCAGGGTATGTAAAACAGGCAGGTCCTAAGTGGCTAAAAATCTGGTTATTTGGGCTATTTTTAAATCAGTTGGATGTGTACAAGTTTGAGTTTCATGCCAGTTTTTTTTTTTTTTTTCCATATAATACGTCTCAGCTTACTTGAAGAAGTAAATAACTTGGGGCTAATACACAGAGGCTATTTTTGACTCTCACACAATAGGAAGTTCCCTTTTATTCCTGATTTTTGAGTGTTTTTTTGTTAAACGCTTTTTCCTGCATCAGTTGATAGATCATCCCCCTCTCCCTACGTTCTATTAATGTGTTGCATTACATTGATTGATTTTCATATATGCTGCACTTGTGGGACAAAGCACACAGGGTTATGGCATATGGTCCTTTTAATATGCTGCTGGATTGGAGTTTTACTATTTTGTTGAGGATTTCCATAGATATTTCTATGCAATATTTTTTTCTGATGGCTTTGTCTGGCTAAATATCAGGATGCTGATAGCATCATGGATTGAGTTACAAATTATTCCTTCCTTTTAGTTTTTGGAAAAGTTTGAGAAACATTGATGTTAATTTCTATTTGATGCCTTCTTTATAATTTCTTTGTCATTATTGATATTCTCTATTCGTTGAGACATTCTCCTGTTTTCCTTTAGGTCTTTGACCACGTTTAACACAGTAGATTT
The DNA here is from genome assembly GCF_030014295.1 of Loxodonta africana. NCBI lineage: Eukaryota > Metazoa > Chordata > Mammalia > Proboscidea > Elephantidae > Loxodonta > Loxodonta africana. Next base: position 789,983 of record NW_026975668.1, on the reverse strand, counting down.
AAACGATTTGCCTAGCAATTCTATGTCATTGGTTCTTCAGGGACTGCTTTCACAGATCTTTTTTTTTTTTTTTTCCCTGTGAATTGGTTGTACTTCCCGTTTCTTGGCATGCCTAGTATTTTTACCAAACACTGGGCTTTGTGAATTTTATGTGTTAACTCTGAAAAGCAGATTCTCCAGCCTACCTAGCGCTTGCTGTTATTGTTGAGGGCTGCGGTCATCTGTTTAGTGACATTTCCAAACTATTTATTTGTTTGTATGTATTTATTATTTTGCATAGACTGTATTCTTTGCCATGTGTGGTCACTGAAGTCTATCTTCAGTTATTTTAGTGGTCAACCAGTGACCTGATAAAGACCTTTTTAGGAGTCAAAAAGAGAAGAAAAAGAAAACTAAAAACCCTTTCCTGGTCATTGAAGATTGACTCTGAATTAGGTACTCTTTCAATGCTTAGCCAGGCCACCTACAATTGGGCCTTAGTCTACACCTCTGTTTGTGCAGAGCCCAAAGATCTGCCAGAGGCTCAAACCTAGGGTCCTCTCAGGTCTTGTCTGAGCATGCATTCAGCCTGGGTATGTACATTGGATCTCTGATCCTTCAGTACATGCAGTATCTCTACAAACAGTTTATTCTCCCATGCATCTGCCTCGTCAGCCTCTTCTTTTCCAGGCTATCAGGTTTGTCTGCTTCTTTCCCTGTTCTCCATTCCTTACCTAAGCTGGTTATGGCATTATATGTCTTTAAGGCTTTTGACAGACAGATACCACCTGGTAGCCACTCATGTCTGAGAGGAGTAAAGCCAAGGCCTATCTCAGAGCAGGTATCTCTGGAACTACCAGATTGGTCAAAATAAACAACAACAACATTTTTAGAAAAAAGATCTGTCTTCTCCACACCCTGGCACCAGCAAGCCACACCAGGAATGTGGGCTGCTGTCTTCATGGCAGCTGCCAAGTGGGGAACGGGGGATAGTAGGTGAATAAACAAAAATGCCACCATTTTTCATCAAAATTCAACAGCATCTTTTCTCATGAAGCACTTAATGTTTATTCTGTCAGTTTTTTTTTTTCCACTTATTCATTGCTTCAGGGAAACCCTGGTGGCCTCGTGGTTAAGTGCTACGGCTGCTAACCAAAGGGTCGGCAGTTCGAAGCCTCCAGGTGCTCCTTGGAAACTCTATGGGGCAGTTCTACTCTGTTCTGTAGGGTCGCTATGAGTGGGAGTCGACTCGATGGCATTGGGTTTGGTTTTTGGTTTTTTTCATTGCTTCAGTGAAGGGAATGAATCCTATACCTTCTTAACACACTGTTTTCTGTAACATCCCCTCTCCTGATGTTTTTAAGTGGCCTTTCTCTTATTTTAGAAACCCTGGTGGCGTAGTGGTTAAGTGCTATGGCTGCTAACCAAGAGGTCAGCAGTTCAAATCCACCAGACGCTCCTCGGAACTGTATAGTGCAGCTCTACTCTGTCCTATAGGGTCGCTATGAGTCGCAATCGACTTGACGGGAGTGGGTTTGGTTTTCTGGTTTTCTCTTATTTCAGTATTTGCTTGGTTGCTGTAAATATTTTAAAACTTTCTAAATTTCTAAAAAAGTTCATGCTAACACTTTTTGCTTTGGAACAGGCCCTCCACAGAAGCTATCTGAGGCTATCAACTTGGTCATTTTCACTGACATTATCCACATCTCATTTTTTAAAAATATACACGGATATACAATTGATCCAACAACTTTCACTGAAATGTGTATCCTTTTATCACTCCCCATACAAGCACCTGACATATGTGACTCATCATTGTACACGTATGTGTGCATCTGGATTATATATTCTCTTCCATTGGTCTATAACTATATCAATACAAATTTTTGATATCACGTAGAGTGATGCATCTCATTTAATTATTTTTAAAACTCCTTTTGAGCTATTACTGTTTTTTGCATCATTTTGTATAAATTCTATAGCCAACTTGTAAATTAAACACACACACATGCACACACTGATGGGATTCTAATGGGGATTATATTGAATTTATGTAATAATTGAAATGATTTATTTTTTCATTGTTCAGTATAACTCATGGATAATGCACTTAAATATAATGGTTTCATTACAAGTAAGTATGGGCAGCAGCTAGGGGGAGGCATGAGGAATCTTCTCGAGTGCTAATAATATGTTACTACTTTCATATAAAAAATAGGTTTGTTCAATTTGTGATAATCCAGCTGATTAGTTGTGAATGTACTGTATATGGATTTCTTTATTCTATATAACTTACACAAATCATCCTTCAAATTGCTATTTACTTAAAAAAAGTTTGTTAGCTATAGCTATTGAAGTTTAGGCATCGTGTTTAGTCAGGTTTAGGCTCTATTGGAACTCAAAAGCATGAAAATGGTCAAAAATACTACAAAAATTAATTACAATAATAAAAGATCAAGGATGTATAAAACTCTAAGGCCAAGATCAAGAAGCTGGGCGTGGAGATTACCTGAAACTTGAAGCTAGCAACTGGACATGCAACCATATACTTCACTGACTGATGTGGTCTGCAGATGTGAACTTTCATGCAGTCTGTGTGAAAAATATTTCAATATGTTAAAATTCATTTAATTTGAATGTACATTTATTAAAATATGGATTTGTTATTTTCATGTTTGATAGTAAGTGTAAATTAGAATGTCAAACTTTATGTAAAACACAAACGGTTTACACACTTAAGTAATTTCATCACCAATTCCATTCATAGATATATACAAAATACAAACTCTTGTTTATGGGAAACAGGAGACAAATGCAACAATGTTTATAAGTGCATTGTATATAATAGTAGACAACTAGAAATAAAACAAGCATCTATCAGCAACAACACCAACAACAAAAAATGGATAAATGTGTAGTATACTCTTAAAATAGAATGCCATTCAATAATAAAATAGAATGGGCTGTCATTTCATTCAACCTGGAGCATTAGTAATGTCAACCGAAAAAACAATCAATTTTCAAAAAGATTATCTACAACTTAAGACCCCTTTATTAAGTTCTACAGCATCTAAAAATATTTTCTAATACCCTATGAATTCTGTATTATAATTATAGCAAGAGAATTAAAAAACTAAAAATTCAGAATGATGGTGGAGGTATAGGAGGATATGAGGAGTCCCTGGATGGTGCGAACAGTTAACATAGTCACTGCTAACTGAAAGCTTGGTGGTTCGAGTCTACCCAGAGGCACCTCAGAAGAATGGATTGGTGATCTACATTAGAAAAATAAGCCGTTGAAAACTCTACCAAGAACAGTTCTACTCTGACACACATGGGGTTGCCATGAGTTGGAGGAGCACTAAAGATAAACAGATTTACTATTTTAGTTGTTGGGTTGGGTGATGAACTTATAGGTATACATTATAAACAAACTGACCGAAGTAAGGCATTCATAGACCAATAAACACATTTTGTCTTGAACCAAAAATGAGTGTTCCTAAAGGCCATTACATATAATTATTATTAAAATTATTGACAATGGATCCAAAAAAACTTGTCAGTGAATCTCTAAAATACTTCACAGAAATATACACTTTCTTCCAATACCATTGTTCATGCACTGATGGCACACTGGTTGTATTTTGCTCTCATGGTTTATATCCCACTTTATATTTAGCACCAAGTAGTTTAGCAACCCCCTGCATTATTTATTATCAACACTCAGACTCTACGAAGTTTTCATATATTACTGATTGGAAAATAAATGATTAAATCCAATTTGGATAACGCTGTTAGAGCTAAACATGTGCCTAATTTATGACCAAGCAATTTCAATTTAGGTATATATACAAGAGAATTGAGTTCACGTGTTCTCAAAAAACACTTGTACAAGAAGTTTTATGGTAGTTTTATTCATTATAGCCAAACATTTCTGACATCAGAATGGAAATAATTATTCTAAGCCATATGATGGAATTCAGCTTTGTAATAAAAATGATGGAAACACTCAAAAATATGGTTAAACCTTTTAAATATGTTTAGGAAAAGAAACCAGACATCAAAGAGAACTTATTTTCTGATTTAAAAGTTTCTACTCAATGGTGATGAGAAGTAAGAGCTTCTATTTAAGGGTGATAGAAGCCAGAATAATGGTTGTAATTGTGGGCCCAAGGCATTAACATGAAAGGAGCATAAGAGATGACGAATGATGAAATGCTCCACCTGCGGTTTCCCTCAAGCTGTAATGATGACAGTTCCACACTTCCAGTTGTTTATTTCAAGTTTTAGCCCAATTCTGAAAGCTTCTTATTTCATAGAATTTCACATTCCATGTGTCCACAAAACTCAAATGTCTGCTTTCTCCCAGTCTCCTGAATCTGGCCAGTTTTTGCTCCTCCACTAATATCACCTTGATCCAAGGTAATATCTTGTCACAGCTGGACTACTGCAATGGCTTTCTCCTGCCCACATCAGTTCTCTACCACAACTCTGCAATGGTAGCCCATTGTTTTAGGTTCAAAGCCACAATCCTCACGTTGATCTAATTTACACTGTAAGACCCGGCCCCAAAACATATACCTATTTCCTGTGTCTCACCAATTTACTCCTTGATCTTTTGTGACTACGCTGGGCATGTCCCCACCTCAGGGAGTTCTCACTTGTTCTTTGCTCTTCCCAGAACATTTATCCACAAATATCCACTTGTCTCTCTTCCTCGACTCCTTTTAGTTTTTGACAAAAGTCATATTCTTGATTCTCCCTTCTCTGACTATTTGACTTAATATTGCAAATATCCTCTGTTTTCCTGATTCCAATTTTCCACTTAGTTCTTCTTCATGGTGGTTAATACTTTTTGGTATACTCTGAAATTTACCCAAACCCAGTGCTGTCGAGTTGATTCCGACTCATATAAGGTCGCTTTACCAGTTAATTTTATATACTGTCTTTCTCCCCACGATAAAATGTAAACTTCATGAGAGCAGAGACTTATGTCAGTTTTTTCTTGTTTAATCCCATTTCACCAGTGCCTATAACAGTGTCACATACAGAGTTAAAGCATTAAAGCCCTTGTTCAATGAATGAATAAATAAATAAATAAGTGGATGTATGCATTTTGCTCTATATTATAGTTTGTTCATCATATGTATTTTCCTGACATTGTGTATTATATGGTAAATTATATTTCATGTGCATTTTATTTCAGAATATTAAAAAGGTACTAAAAATTTGTTATGACATGGGAGCATTGTGTTGACAGGGATTAAATCTATTGCTTTAGAAGATAAAGTTGAAAATGGCAACCATTCTCTTGCTTTTACACGGCAAATCCACCCAGTTCCAATAACAAAGCTTTAGTTATTTCTGAGAAGTGTAGAAACCAAGGCATTGTTACATTTATTTATTTTGTAAACATTTCTTTGAGCTTACATCTCTCTAGACAGTAGGCTAATCAAATCATGTTGTTCAGTCTCAAACTATAAAGGGTTCCTAAAGTCATATTTTCTGTACAAATGTCTATTTTCCCAGCACTCTTCTCATGGCCCCCATGACCTCCTTATTCCTCAGACTGCAGATAAATGGGTTCAGAAGAGGTGTAATGATACTGTAAAACACCGCCACCACTTTATCTTCCTCAGGGTAATGCAAGGAATGTGGCCTTGTATAGGTGGAGAGAGTAGTCCCGTAGAATAGGCTTGCCACAATCAGATGAGAGGAACACGTGGAGATGGCTTTTGTCTGCCCTTTACCTGAGCTCATCTGGTAAACCACAATAAGCACCTGGGCATAGGAAGCCAGAATGGCCATGAATGGTAGTAACAGAATGACAAGGCCACTAAAGAGGACAGTATACTCGTACTGGGAGGTGTCCTGACACACCAAAGGCATTAGAGATGGAACTTCACAGAAAAGTGGTTAATGATCCGAGATGTACAGAATGGAAGTTGAAATACATACAGTGTATGTATTAAAGCATTGATAGAACTACTGGCCCATGCACATGTGACCATGGACAAACAGATCGTCCTGCTCATGAGCACAGGATAATGTGAAGGGTGACAGATCGCTACATGTCTATCATAAGACATGAAACCAAGAAGAGCTTCAGTTCCACCAAGAGTCAAAAACAGAAAGGTTTGAATCTCACAACCGAAAAAAGTAACGGTCTTACTATTTGACAGGAAGTTTGTCGCCATCTTGGGTACCGTGGTGGAGATGTACACCATGTCAATGAAGGAGAGCTGACTGAGGAGGAAGTACATGGGAGTGTGGAGCAGAGTGTCCAATCGGATGAGGTGGATCAGTATGATATTTCCCATCAAAGCCACTGAGAAGATGACAGTAATGGCAACAAAGAGTATCTTGTTCATTTGGCCATATTGGAAAAGGCCAAGAAGTATAAACTCTGCTCCAAAAGTTTGATTTTCTGTCTTCATGGCTTAAATCAAAACAAAGCAGACCATATCTGAAAATTCCATTAACAACATTGATTGACCTTTGAGAGAAAACAAAATGATTATTAAACGCAGTAGGATTCCCTTTAATCAGCTTAGATGACTATGTCTCTCCCTATTTTTATATAGGAAACCCTGGTAGTGTAGTAGTTAAGTGCTATGGCTGCTAACCAAAAGGTCAGCAGTTTGAATCCTCCAGGCACTCCGTGGAAACTCTATGGGGCAGTTCTTCCCTGTCCTGTAGGGTACTATGAGTCAGAATCAATTCAACAGCAATGAGTTTGGTTTTGGGTTTTTATGCACTGAATCTGTGTCTATTGAGCAATGGGCATTTTGAAAAATAAAATAAAAATAAGGTTTCTTTAAAATTGATCACAGAATAAAAATATAATATGGGGATAAAACATTTAGATGATTTGCCAACATGAGTTATTACTCCCCTTGTAAATATCTTCATGATGATAGACTAGAGACATGTTCACATGTTGTGAAAAATCTTTCACTCAATTCCTTCATATATATAGTTTAGAATTGCACTGTTGGTTAAACTTGGTATAATATTCTTTAAAAAAAACTTCTTGACTCCATTTTTCAATTTTGAATTTGTATTGGCTATACATTGTAATAAAATTATATTAACATTTGTGGGTCAGGAATATTTTAGCTCTTCTAAATGAATTGGTGGTTATGTAGATAACATCTGTAAGTGTAAATAGGAATTCATTGACAAAGCCCTCCAAAAAAAAAAAAAAATCGATCGATCTACCTACCTACCTATCATCTACCTACCTATCTACCTACCTGTCTACCCACCTACCTACCTACCTATCTATCATCTATCTATCTACCGACCTGTCTGTCTGTCTATCTATCATCTATCTGTCTTTCTTTCATCTATCTATCTATCTATCATCTATCTATCTATCTATCTATCTATCTATCTATCTATCTATCTATCTATCTATCTATCATCTATCTATCTATCTATCTGTCTATCTATCATCTATCTGTCTATCTATCATCTATCTATCTATCATCTATCTATCTATCTACCTACCTAAAACCTATCTATCTATCTATCATCTACCTATCTATCATCTATCTATCTATCATCTATCTGTCTATCTATCTGTCTATCATCTATCTATCATCTATCTATCTATCTATCATCTGTCTATCTACCTGTCATCATCACCATCTATCATGTATCTATCTATCTGTCTGTCTATCTATCTATATGCCAGACCTAAGGGATGGTTGGAGAATGAATCATTAAAATATAAGTTAACAATTATTCATCTAAATTTAACTCAAGAAGCATGTCAAGAATGGCATTTTTAATTTTACTTAGTCTTGTTATATTAATTGGGGAAATTTACATTTAAACTGCACTTGGAAGAAGTGGCAATTAGTAAAAGTTTATCACTTGCTCCTCAATTGGGATATGAAATCAAAAGACTACTGATGGCTTTTTTAAAATTCAAAAGTTTTGGATAATTCTTATTGCAGAACAACGTTAAGAAATAGAAAATATTTTCAATTAAAAACTAGCTAACTTTAATATAAAACCCCTTGTTGTTGAGTTGATTCCGATTCACAAAGACCCTATAGGACAGAGTAAAATTGCTCCATAGGGTTTCCAAGGAGTGGCTGGTAGACTCGAACTGCCAACCCTGTGGTTAGCAGCAAAGCACAAAATTAACTGACAATAACAATTGTTGATTATACACGTGCAAATACTAATACAATTCTGGCATATAAAATTCAATGACTCTAAAAAGACCATACTTAATGGTCTGACTGAGACTAGAGGAATCCCGGCGGTCATGGTCCCCAAACCTTCTGTTGGCACAGGACAGGAACTGTCCCCGAAGACAACTCATCAGACATGAAAGGGACTGGACAGTGGGTAGGAGAGAGATGCTGATGAAGAGTGAGCTAATTATATCAGGTGGACACTTGAGACTGTGTAGGCATCTCCTGTCTGGAGGGGGAACGGGAGGATAGAGAGAGTTGGAAGCTGGCAAAATTGTCAGAAAGGAGAGACTGGAAGGGCTGACTCATTAGGGGGAGAACAAGTGGGAGTACAGAGTAAGATGTACATAAACTTATATGTGACAGACTGACTTGATTTGTAAACGTTCACTTGAAGCTCAATAAAAGTTAATTAAAAAAAAATTCAAGGACTCATCATCGGTTATATTTACTGTTAACTTGACTATACTTGGTCCAAGATGCAGTCACATGAGCAAACCAAAATGTAAGTCTTTGTTCTGTAAATGCCTGACCTCAGAAGCCTAAATGTGAGTGAACAAGTTAGTATATGAGCTCATAAACTATATCTGCTATTCATGAATTGGGAAGATATTGTCTGAAACTTCCTATTCATGAATTACAAATAAAGCTTATAAATTCATATGCAAATTTACTCTAGTAGAAATTTTATTTTTTACATTATCTATAGTCAACCAAGTTCGTATAAACTGAGGCATACTTTGTTTTTTTTTAACTAACAATATCATATTAGGAATTTTCATTGTGTAAATAATTTGTAGAAGTATAATAAATGTAATATGCTTTACGGAAGCATTTTAGAATGATGAGTACATGATAAAAACAGATAAGGGAACTAAAAAAATCAGCTTGGTGAGATAATGTGCATGTATTCAAAATCAGTTATGAAAGCCAGACAGTTACACATTATATATAGAAAAATATATGCATATGCATGTGTGCATATATATTTCACTTGAAATAAAACAATTTACGAAATATTTTAATTCAACTGCAAAGACTCTCACCACGAATTTGTATTGCTTGAAACAGTTTACAGCCTTTCACCATTCCAGTAATATTGTTGAATATGACTACGCCTTGAGCATAATACAAAGTGGCAAGGCAAAAATAAGAAACATTTTTTTCTACCCCAGTCAAGACTACAAGTGATGCCTCCAGGACCATGCTGCCCAGTAGGGGTTGCACTGGACCTTCAAACCCTACCCTTTTCTCGCTTTACAAAGACACATCTCTCACCTTGCTCTTTTGTGATTGCTGTCCTAAGAAAATTTAAAATCAATATATGGCCTAATTAATCTCAGATAACATATCTAGATATTCAATTTTTGCAGTAATCATCCAAATGTAATGTGGATAATCTAGCCAGCCCAGAAATCGCCCAAATCAAAGGAAATGGGCATCCAAGAAAAATACTATTCACTCTACATAATTTATCAAATAAAACACATTCCTTTAAATAGTGTCCCTGAGATTAGTCATATATTGATCTTTTTGACACGAATTGTAGCGAAGTATTCAAGGTATTATAATATTTTAGGTTAAATTCAGAGTAATTAATGGTCCAAAAGAGCTATTTGAAATCTGAATGGTTGTTATTATGAACAAGACTGCTTTACCTCCAGCAGACCACGTTTTTAAAACTGAAAAACAAGCCACTGTGTTGAAAAGCGTATTCTTTTTCATTAGGTATTTAGACATATAGATTATTTTACATACATAAAAATAGTTGAAAAAAAATTTTAATTGAGATATATTGTCTTTTATAGAGATAATGTTTCGATCTCCTAGAAGATTTTTTGAAATAAATTATTAAACAGGGAGTTGGGAAACGGATCTGCAAAATTACATAGACGATTTTCCTGTCACCCCACTTGGGCACAGCATTAGAGAGGCACAGTAAGTCTGTGTTTCAAAAATTTTTAAGTTAAATTATATTATTTGTTTGTCATATATATTAAAAAGTCACAGACAAAACTGCATGTATTAGGAAAATCAAGCTACTTGACACTTGTACAGGGTGGCAGAAAAATAAATTCACAAAGAAATCCAAAACTGTGAAATCCCTAATTTGAAACACATTTTAGGAAGTGTTACCATTCTATGAACTTGCAGGATTGCTTTTTTTTTTTTTTTTTTGCCTCAGCAAATAAGTCTTCAATCATTTACCATGAAAAAATTTAGTGGAAAAAAGAATCAAATGTTCAAACTCATTTTCTCGTCCTTATATAAGACTTTAAACCTCTCGGTGGACACAGGCTGGCTGCCTGATCAGGGTGGAATTCATACTTTGTTTCTCAGAGACCTTCTGGGAAAACTAGACCTCTAGTCCGTGATTAAGCACATTGTACAAATTACAAGTGATATTTTATTAGTCCTGGTGTCTGCATTCCTGGGGGGAGGGAGGGAAATGAACAAAGGGTCAAGCCTCAAAATATATTTGTTCAAGTGAAAAAAAAATCAAATAATTGATATTAGCTGATTGCTTTAAAAAAATTTTTTTAAAAGTTAACTATTTTTATTTTACCTTTAAAATATGTACGTAGATTTTGACTCCGTATAGTTAGTAATCAGCTAATATATAGTTTGATTTTTTTTTCTGTACAAAATATGCATGAAATACTGAGGAGTTATCTAATATAGGTGATATTATTAATGTGCTAAATTTTACAATAATTTTATTCCCAAAATAGGAAGGTTGGCTTGGCCATGGAAGTAAGGGACTCCGATTTCTGAAAGTCCACAGATCAAATACAAATGCTGTGATCCCTAAGGGTTAAAGTGCCCACGTGTAGAGTAGAATTTAGATTTTGGCATGGTGCTCAATAATGTTGTTCTATTTCGATGAGATGTATTTAATCTGGAAAAATTGAAGTGAGCTGAAATTTTGCCCAGTCAATTCCCTTACCTGATTCTATGGGATGACATGAAATAGCTGCTGTGCTCAAGAATGGGAAAAGAAAAGTGCAATAACTTAAGAAGAAACTCGATGTGGGTTAGATTTTGGGAAGAAAATACACAGGTTTATTCTCTCATGTACAGACAGGGATGTAAGTCACATCGTAGATCTTATCTTCATTTTTCTCCAATTATAATATATATGTTATTTTATAATTCATAAATTATTATTTATAATAATTATTTCTTAATTTGAAATATTTTGTCTCATTATTCTCTAAATCACCTTCCAGAGAAAACTCCAGGGGCCAAACAATCACTGAGTCAGTTTTAGGATGAAACACAGGTGTTTAGGAACCTTAATCTCAGATTTTTACTGAATGATTGAGTCCTATGAATAGTCAACATTTGCCTCACATTCAGTCACTTGTGGAAGGATTTCTAGAATATTGAAGTGATATTTGTAAGTTTTGAATACTGTGAAACTTGTACAGTTGCTGGCATTTTCTTTAAGAACAAGAGAGCAAAAATGCAAATATAAAATTGATATGACTGTGGAAGAGGCCTGCACAGGTGAGAGGATCTGCAGTTCAAGTTTCTTGTGTTTCAATGAAAACCTACCTCTGAAGTTAGGTTTGATACCTTTAAGTGGTGCTTGTTGTTATTGTTTTATTATTATTATCACCTGATATTGCATGAGAAAAATATTTGTGTATTATACACAGACAGTTGTCAGCTACTTTGGATGGGTATGAGAACATGAAAACCTAGAACTCTTCCTGAGGCATAAAAAGAGAAATATCTCTCAGGGACCCATATATTAAATCAGGGAGTAAAAGTGGAGCGTGATGGTGGAAGGTAGGATGGGGGTGACTCACTCTGTCTGAACTGCAGAAGCAGGAATATATTACTTGCTCTCTTGATTCATAGATTATCTAATAATAGCATCTACCGCTAATATTGTTTATTAAAAATTAAATTAGTTAACACATGCAAACAACTTACAATGTTGTCCAGCATGCTGCAAGCCCTTAATAAATATTAGCTTAATGATGATTATTAATGATGATGCTGTTTTTACTGCCTTTTTGGATTATTATTTTACATAAACTAAGATAGATTCAAGGATGGAAGCATCTCCTCCACTGCTTTGCTCAAATGTGGACACAAATCCTTCTAAAAGCTTTCCCCATCCCAGTGTGACATGGTTCTACTAAAGTTTCAAGAGAAAAAGAAACAAAACTAGAACAAACTATCTACAGGGAGAATTACTTAAAATAAGCCCTGTACATACAGTCACTCTCTCTGATAAGGTTCAAAGACCTAAAGTTTGGTATTGAAGAAATCTGAAGTATAAGAGAGTAATCAGTAAATAAACAAAGAGAGATAAATGAATGAAAGAATAAACAAATAAGCAGAGATATCAAGTTTGGTTCTCCAGAGCTCTAGTCAAAACCTGATTTTTGTGTGTTCCCCTGACATCCTACAATTTTGTTGGATTTGTATATTAAATCTAATAGTTTATTTTTGTTTTTGTTGGTTTGTTGTATGTGTGTGTATTCTCTGTTGTTGTTGTTAGGTGGTGCCAAGTTTGTTCTGACTCATAGCGACTCCTGTGTACACCAGAAGGAAACACTGCTCTGTCCTGTGCCATCCCCACAATCATTGTTATGCTTGAGCCCAGAGTATTTCTTAGGATATTCTGTATATAAGATCATGTCATTTGAATAGGAACAAATTTACTTCTTTTCAAATTTGAATGCCATTTCCTATTTTTTTTTTCCTAACTTTTCTGGCTAGTATTTATGTAATAATATGGAATAAGAGTTGTGAAGTCAAGCATCCTTGTTTTGTTCCTGATGTTAAGGAAAAACTTTCAGTTTTTCACCAATGTGAGTGATGTGAGCCGTGGGCATTTCATAACTGTCCTTAATCAGATACAAGCAGTTTCCTTACATTTCTAGTTTGTTGGGTGATTTTATTATGAAAGGGTATTGGAGTGTGTCAAATGATTTTTCTGCATCAATTAATATAATCATTTTTGTTCATTTTCTTAATTAATTGATATTTATGTTTAACCACTCCTGCATTTGTGGGATAAGTTTCACTGCGTCGTGGTGTATAGTCCTTCCAATATGCTGCCCTATTTGGTTTGCTAGTATTTTGTTGCAATTTGCTGCTGAATTTGGTTTGTTAGTATTTTATAGAAGATTTGTTTCCATATTCATAAGGTATATTGTGATTTATTTATTTTTTTTTGCTTTGGTATCAGGGTGATAATGTCATTCTAGAATGAGTTGCCTTCTATTTTTTGGAAGAGTTTGAGAAAGATTATTGTTAATTTCTATCTGGTATCTTTTTATAATTTCTATCTCCTTACTGGCAGTCTCTATTTGTTAAGACGTTATTTCACTGGTTACCTTTAGTCCTTTGTACATGGTATCCATTAGCACCTTGAACATATTTAATACAGTTTATTTATATTATTTCTCTAGTAATTCCAGTATCTGAGTTGACTCAGGGATTGTTTCAAATTTATTTATTTTTTCCTGTGAATGAGCCATGTGCTCCTGTTTATTTGCATGCCTAATATTTTGTTGTTGCTGTTGTGGAAAACTGAACATTGTGAATTACAAACCATAATTATTAAAATTATTGACAATGGATTAAAAACAATCGTGTCAGTGATTATCTTAAATACTTCACAGAAAATGTATACTTTCTTTCAATACCATTATTCATGCACTGTTTTAGCACTGGTTGGATTTTATCGTCATGGCTTATATCCAATTTTATATTTAGTGCCAGGTAGTTTGGCAAGTCACTGCATTATTTATTATCAACAATCTTAGACTCTAAGAATTTCTCTTGTATTGCTGAATGGAATACAAATGATTAAACCCACATTGCAATAACACATTCATAGCTGTACATGTACTTAAAATATGACCAAGCAATTTCAATCTTTGATGTATATACAAGATAATTCAGTTAATATGTTCTCAAAAAGCATTTGTACAGGAAGTTTTATGGCAGTTTTATTCATGATAGCCAAACATTTCCTGCATCAGAATGGAAACAATTGCTCAGGAGCCATATAATGGAATGTAGCTTTGTAATATAAACGATGGAGTTACAGGGACACACAAAAATATGGTTAAATCTTTTAAATATGTTGACTAAAAGAAGCCAGATATCAAAGAGAACTTTTTTTTTTCTGATGCCAAAGTTTCTACCCAATGGTGATGAGAAATAAGAGCTTCTATTTAATGGTGATAGAAGTCAGAATAATGACTGCGTTTGTGGGGCCAAGAGGTCAACGTAAAAGTAGCACAAGAGATGCTGAATGATGAAAACGCTCCACCTGTGGCTTCCCCCAAACTGTAATCATGACAACTCCATACTTCCAATTATTTAGTCCAAGTCTTAGCCCAATTCTGAAGCGTTTCATATTCCAATGTGTCCACAAAACTCAAATATCTGCTTTCTCCAAGTCTCCTGAATCTGGCCAGCTTTTGCTCCTCCACTAATATCACTTCAATCCAAGGCCATATTTTGTCACAACTGGGCTACTGCAATGGCCTCCTTGTGTTCACATCAATTCTATACTCACAACTCAGCAATGGTTGCCCAGCATTTTGGGTTAAAATCCAGAATCCTCATACTGATCTAATTTATACTACATGTTCTGGCCCCATTAAATCTACCTATTGACTAAGTCTCACCAATTTACTCCTTGATCTTTTGTGACTATGAAGGACATGTTCCCATCACAGGAAGTTCTCACTTGCTCTTTGCTCTTCCCAGAACACTCTTCCTCAGATGTCCACTTGATTCTCTTCCTTAACTCCTTTTAGTCTGAAAAATGTCACATTCTTGTTTCTCCCTTCTCTATTTTACTTATAATTGCAAACATCTTTTAGTTTCCCTATTCCAATTTTCCACCTAGTTTTTCTTCATGGCAATTAATACTTTTTGATATACTGTACTATTTATGCATTAATTATATATATTGTCTTTCTCCTCACAATGATATGTAAACTTTAAGAGAGCAGACATTTATGTCAGTTTTATATTGCTCAATCCCATATCACCAGTGCCTATAATTGCGTCACATACAAAGTTAAAGCATTAAAACTTTTGTTCAATGAATGAAAGAATGAGTGGATATATGAAATCTGCTCTATACTACAGTTTGGTCATCATATATATTATCTAGATATTATGCATTTTGAAATAAATTATATTTTCTATGCATTTTATTTCAGCAAATTAAAGAAGAAAAAATATTTGCTGTGACATAGGAGTATTGTGTTTATGGGTCCTAAATCTACTGCTTTAGAAGATAAACGACATAGATAATGGCAACCATTCTCTTGCTTATACATTGTAAATCAATCCAGTTCCAATAGTAATGATTTAGTTATTTCTGAAAAGAGGAGAAATGAAGGCATTTGTCTAATTATTTATTTTGTAAACATTTCTTTGAGCTTACATCTCTCTAGACAGTAGGCTAATCAAATCATGTTGTTCAGTCTCAAACTATAAAGGGTTCCTAAAGTCATATTTTCTGTACAAATGTCTATTTTCCCAAAACTCCTTTCCTAGCCCCCATGACCTCCTTATTCCTCAGACTGTAGATAAATGGGTTCAGAAGAGGTGTAATGATCCTGTAAAATACTGCCACCACTTTATCTTCCTCAGGGTAATGCAAGGTGTGTGGTCTTGTATAGGTGGAGAGAGTAGCCCCATAGAATAGGCTTGCCACAATCAGATGAGAGGAACACGTGGAGATGGCTTTTGTCTGCCCTTTACCTGAGCTCATCTGGTAAACCACAATAAGCACTCAGGCATAGGAAGCCAGAATGGCCATGAACGATAAGGACACTAAAGAGGACAGTATACTCATACTGGGAGGTGTCCTGACACACCAAAGGCATTAGAGATGGAACTTCACAGAAAAAGTGGTTAATGATCTGAGATGTACAGAATGGAAGTTGAAATACATGCAATGTATGTATTAAAGCATTGATAGAACTACTGGCCCATGCACATGTGACCATGGACAAACAGATCGTCTTGCTCATGAGCACAGGATAATGTAAAGGGTGACAGATCGCTACATATCTATCATAAGACATGAAACCAAGAAGAAGAGCTTCAGTTCCACCAAGGGTCAAAACCACAAAGGTTTGAATCTTACAGTCTAAAGAAGTAACAGTCTTATCATTTGACAGGAAGTTTGCTGCCATCTTGGGTACCGTGGTGGAGATGTACATCATGTCAATGAAGGAGAGCTGACTGAGGAGGAAGTACATGGGAGTGTGGAGCGGAGTGTCCAGTCGGATGAGGTGGATCAGTATGATATTCCCCATCAAAGTCACTGAGAAGAGGCCCGCAATGGTAACAAAGAGGACGGTGTTCATTTGGCCATATTGGAAAAAGCCAAGAAGTATAAATTCTGCTCCAAAAGTTTGATTTTCTGTCTTCATGGCTTAGATAAAAATAAAGCAGACAATATCTGAAAATTCAATGTAAACAACATTGAATGTCCTTCAGAAGAAAACAAAATGATTATTAAATGCAGTAGAATTTCCTTGAATCACTTTAGGTGACTATTTCTCCCTGTTTCTATACACTGAATCTGTGTTTGTTGAGCAATGGCCAATTTGAAAAAAAAAAAAAGATAATTTTTTTTTTTTTTTTACTTCTTACAGAATAAAAATATTATCTGGAAATAAACATTTAGATGATTTGCCAACATGAGTTTTTTCTCCCCTTTTAAATATCTTCAAGATGAGAGATTGGAGATGTGCTTACTTGGTATGAGAAAAAAAAATCTTTCACTCCATTCATTTAAATAATTAAACAGGACAGTGATGTTCAAATATGATATAATATTCTTACAAAAAGCATTTCTTTCTCCATTTCTCAATTTTGAAATTATATTGGCTATAGGTTGTAATAAATGTTATGTAACCATTTGTATGTCAGGAATACTACAACTCTTACAAATGAATTGGTGGTTATTTCTATAATGTCTGTAATTGTATGTGGAAATTTGTTGCCCAGGCAAAAAACAAATATGCAAGACCTTTAAGAAGGGCTGGAGAAAGAAACATTAAAATGTTATATTAGCAATTATTAATCTAAGTTTAAGTCAAGGAACATGTCAAGAATGGCATTTTGAATTTGACTTGGTCCTTTTATATTAATAGGGGAAATTTACATTTAAACTGCACTTGGATGAAATGTCAGTTAGTAAAATGTTATTACTTGCTCCTCAGTTGAGATATGGAGTCAAAAGGTATTGATGCCCATTAAAATTTGAAAGTTTTAGATAATGGTTATTACAAATATTGCTCAACAAAGTTGAGAAATTAAAATTATTTTCAGTAAAAACTAGTCAGCTTTAATACAAAGTGTGACAAATAAGAAAATTGACAATACCAACTGTTGATTACACATACATGCAAATATAAATACAATTCTAGCATATAGAATTCAATGATCTATCATAAAGTTTTATTTATTGTTGACCTGACTATACTTGGTCCAAGGTGCAGTCACTTAGGCTAAGCCCCACATCAGCAAACCAAACCTAAGTCTAGTTTCTGCAAATGCCTGACTTCCCAGAAGCCAAAATGTGAGTTAACCAATTAAAACTTGCCTGCTGAGTTTAACCTGGTTCAAAACGTTCCATTAATCCCATCCCCATCACCAGAACTGTTAAAAACAAAATTTTTACAAAATTAAATTTGTATAAGAACTCATAACCTGTAGTTGCTATTCATGAATTAGAAAGCTCTTGTCTGAAACTTCCCGTTCATAAATTGCAAGTTAAACTTATGGGTTCATATACAAACCTAATCTTGTAGAAATTTGGTTTTTAACATTATCTATAGTCAGCCAAGTTGGTATAAACTGAGGCACATTTGACTATAAATAATCATATCACTAAGTTATATAGGAAAGATACTACACACATTTCATATATTCTAAAAAGCTTTGATCCTATTGAACCGTCATTCTTCATTATAGGCCTTTCTCAAAGAACAGTGCTTTTCTCTAAAACAGCAAACACAGTGATATAAAATAATGATGGATGTTTGTATAATTCAGAAAAAAACACTTATTCTAACAACATTATTTTTTTGAATGTTCTAACCCATGAAATAGAATATGACAAATAAAAATAACAACCCAAAAAAGAAAAAAATTTTTTCTATTTAAAAGCTTTACTGTTTTTGAAAACCTAATAAATGAAAAACACTTAACTTGCTAAAAGTGTTCGATAAATTGTATAAATTATAATTTACAGTTAGAACGTTCTAATACATTATATTTTTAATATTCTTAAAATTTTTCACCTTAGTAATAACAATACTCAATGACAATAAAATATTATTTAAATATGGTTATCGAAAAAACGGTTTATGTTTTAAAAATATCAAATGCAAACACACGTAACTGAAAGGACAAAATAAATGTCATTGCAAGCTAGTTCACTGTAAACCAATTGATGTAAATACAATCTAGATTTCAAGATAGGTTATATATTTCAGACCATGAAGCAATTTTTTAATAAAAATCTGAAAGAAAATGATCAAGTTAAAAATAAAAATAAAAAAAAAATGTCGATAAGAGAATGAAGAGGAGGAAATACAACATGTAAAATTTTATGGATATAAACGTGATAAAATAGCATGATAATTGGGCATGATAGAAAAACAGGAAAGTAAGAATACAATAGCTGTAGAAGTTATAAGGAGTCTTGATTCTGGTGTAGTGATTATAGCACTGAGCTGGTAACTGAAAGGCAGGCGGTAGTTGGAACCCACCAGCTGCTGAACAGGAGGAGAAAGATGTGCCAGTCTGCTCCTGTAAAGATTTACAGCCTTGGGAACCCTGTGGGGCAGTTCTACTCTGTCCTATAAGGTCACTATGAGTTGCAATTGACTCCATGGCAGTGGCTTTATAGAAGTTATTATATATCATCAATAAATTATATACTCTGCCCATTGCCTTGGAGTCAATTCCAATTCATAGTGACCCCTTGGGCAGAACAGAACTGCACCATAGGGTTTCTAAAGCTACAATCGGTACAGGAGGAGCCCTGTTTGTGCTGTGGTTATGTGTTTGGCTGATAACAGAAGAGTTGGTGGTGTGATCCTACTAGGTGCTTTGAGGGAGAAAGATGTGGCAGTCTGCTCCTGTAAAGATTTACTGCCTTTGAAACCTACTTTGTCCTATATGGTCACTATGAGTTGGAATCTACTGGATGGCAGTGGGTTAATCTTTATGGAAACAGACTGCCACATCTTTCTCCCTTGAAGTTCCTGGTAGGTTCCAACCCCTGACCTTTGGGTTAAAACCCAGTGCTTAACCACTGTACAGCCAGGGCTCCTTCAATAAAATATGTAGGGAAGTCTGTTCTTTTTGTGAATTTGATCGTCTGTTCTACATTTTTTCCCACTCTGTCCAGGACTCTCTGTTGTAATCCCAGTCAGAGCAGAGAACCCTGGAGACTATGGCCCCTGGAGATCCTTCTAACTCAGAACTGAAGCCACCCCCGAAGTTTACCTTTCAGCCAAAGTAAGACAGGCCTATAAAACGAACAGTATATGACATCAAATGGGCTACACCTGCCAAAAAACAGAGAAGAGAAGGCAGGAAGGGACAGGAAAACTGGACAAATGGAATGTGGGAATGTGGCGTGGAAAGGGGGAGAGTGCTGACACAATAGGGATTGCAGCCAAAGCCATGAAAAAAATTGTGTATAAATTTTTGAATGACAAAGTAATATAAACATATATATGGAAGGAAAAATTTATTTAAAAAAAAGAAAACGGGAACACTGGCAACAAGTTCCAATCTATTGGAATGCTCATTTCACCAGGTGGGGGTCGTTATTTTGATTTTGTAGTTTTTACCCCCCAAAATTTCATGTAAAGTATTATAAATCTAAACAAGAACCCAAATTGAATTCTTAGAACAAATAAAAAATTTTAATATCACAAATAAAATCCAATTTACCAAAAATTAATAATAAAAATGAAAAGAGCCGACTAAGAAGAAAAAAATATACAAATAAGTGATACATCGAAAATGAAATAGAAGGCTTAAAATAAAGAAATAATCCAAAAATATTAAAACCTAATTAAACAAAACAACTTTATTAAATTATTAGGCCAAAAATGTTGTGAGCAACGTTATCAGATATGCAGTAGCATAGTTTTGGTAAAACACGGTAGATCTTTTCAAAACTTGCTAATCATTTCTCACGACCTTTGATCATTTTCATACCTGTCGCAGTCGTTGAGTTAGGGCCGCTTACCAAAAGGTTTGCAGCTCGATTCCACCAGCGGCTCCTTGGAAACCATCCTGGGCAGTTCTGCTCTGTCCTACAGGGTGGCTTTGAGTCAGAATAGACTTGATGGAAACCGCTTTTTTTTTTAACTAACAGATTCATATTAGGAATTTTTCTTGTGTAATTTATAGAAATACACTAAACATACAGGAGAAATTTGAAATGAAGGGCACATAATGAAAATGGAGAAATGAACTAAAAACATCAACTTGTTGAGATAATGTGCATGTATTCAAAATCGGTTATGAAAACTAGACAGTTACACATTATATATACACATATATACATATGCGTATAAGCATATATATTTCACTAAAAATAAAACAATTTACAAAATATTTTAATACCACTGCATAAGTTTCTCAACAGGTGTTTGTATTGCTTGAAATACTTTACATAGTTTACAACCTTTCACGTTTCTAATAATATTCCTGAACATGACTATGTCCTAAGCATAATGCAAAGTGGTAAGGCAAAAATAAGAAAGAAATGTTTTTACTACCCCAATCAAGACTATGAGTGATAGCTGCAGGGCCTTGCTGCCCAGTAGGGGTTGCATTGGACCTTCAAACCCTAACCCTTATCTCCCCTTACCAAGAAATGTCTCTCACCTTGCTCCTTTGTGATTGCTGCCCCAAGAAAATTTCAATTCAATGTATGGTCAAATCAATCTCACATAACTTACCTTGATACTCATTTTTGCAGAAATCGTTCAAATGTAATCTGAATAATTTGGGCTGTCCAGATATCACGCAAATCAAGGAAATGAATGTGCAAAAAAAAAAAAAAATACAATCCATTCTACATAATTTATCAAATAAAACACATTCCTTTAAATAGTGTCCCTGAGATTAGTTGTATATTGATCTTTTTGATATGAATTGTAGTAAAGTCTCCAAGGTATTGTAATATTTTAGGTTAAATTCAGAGTAATTAGTGGCCTAAAACAGCTATTTGAGATTTGAATGGTTGTTTTTATGAAGGAGACTGCTCACATCCAGCGGGTCATGTTTTTAAAACTGAAGAACAAGCTACTGCATTGAAAAGCACATTCTTCTTCATTAGATGTGTAGACATCCACATTCTTTTCCAGATATAAAGTAATTAATTTTAAAACTTATTTCAGTTGAGATATATAGTGTCTCATATAGAGATATGTTTCATTTTCCCAGGAAATTTTATTTGAAATAAAACATTAGGTCAGAAGCTGAGGAAGGGGTCTGCAAAATTAAATAGATTTCCCTGTCACCCCACTTGGGGATAGTGTTACATACTCACAGCAAGTCCGTCTTTCACAAAGTTTTAAGTTAAATTATATTGTTTGTTGGTTATATATATCAAAGAGTCACAGAGACAAACTGCATATATTATGAATAATTAAGCTACTTTATTTGGCACCTGTACGGGGTGGCGGAGAAATAGATTTGAAAAGGAACCCAAAACTGTAGAAACCTCTAATCTGAAACACATTTCAGGAACCGTTACCACACTACGAGTATGCAAGATTGCCTTTGTTTTTTTTTGCCTCAGACAATAAGCCTTCAATCATTTACCATGAAAAATTTTAATAAAAAAAGAAATGTTCAAACTCATTTTCTCATCCTTATATGAGGCTTTCAACCTCTTGATAGAAATGGGCTGACTGCCTAATCATGGTGGAATTCATATTTTGTTTCTCAGAGGCCTTCTGGGGGAACTAGGTCTCTAGCCCACAATTAAGCACATTGTAGAAATTGTAGGTGATATTTTATGAGGCCTGGTGTCTACACTCCTGGGAGAAAAAAAAAAAGAACAAAGGGTCAAGGCTCAAAATATATTTGTTCAAGTGAAAAACAAATCAAATAACTGATCTTAACTGAATGTTAAAAAAAGAAAAACCAGTTAACTCTATTTTACCTTTAAAATATGTGTGCAGATTTAGACTCCACGTAATTAGTGATCAACTAATACTTACTTTGATTTTTTTCTGTACAAAATATGCATGCAATACTGAGAATTATATAATATAGGAGATATTATGTTAAATACTGCAATAATTTTATTCTCAAAATAAACAAGTTGGCTTGACCATAGAAGTAAGAGACTCAGCTTTCTGGAAGCCCACAGATCCAACATAAATGTTTCAGTCCCTAAGGTTTAAATGTCTCCAAGTTCATAGACAGGAATTTAGATTTTGGCATGATGCCCACTTAAATTTGTTCTATTTGAATGAGATACATTTAATCTGGAAAAATTAAAGTGAAGTGGGATTTTAACCAGCCAATTCTCTTACCTAATTCCATGGGATGACATAAGACAGCTGCTGTGCTCAAGTAGGAAAAAGAAATGTGCAATAACTTAAGAAGAAAGGTGATGTAGGTCAGAGTTTAGAGAGAAAATACATAGGTTAACTCTATCACACACAGAGATGGAAGTCACATCAGTAAGCTCTTATCTTCATTTTTCCTCAATTATGTTATTTTATAATTTATAAATTATAATTTATAATAATTATAACATAATTATTCCTTAATTTGAAATATTTTATCTTATTCTCTAAAACACCTTACAAAGAAACTCCAGTCGTCAAACAACCATTGAGTCAGTCATAGGATAAAACATAAGCATTCTGGAAACCAATCTCAGAGTTTAACTGAAGAATTGAGTCCTAGGAATGGTCAACACTTGCCTCACTTTTGTTCACTGCTGGAAATACACCTACAATATCAAGGTGACATTTATAAATTTTGAATAATGTGAAACTTGTACAGTTTTTGGCACTTGATTTTAGAACCAGAAAACAAAAATGAAAATATAAAATCAATATGATCTTGGAAGGGTCCTGGACAGGTAAGAAGGTATTTGCTCTCTTGATTCAGATATTAATTATTAATTTTCAAGTGTTACTGGTAATAGCATCTACCACTAATATTGTTTATTAAAAAGTAAGTTAGTTAACACATGCAAACAACTTACAACATTGTCCAGCATGCTGCAAACACTCAACAAACAGCTTTAATGATGATTATTATTGATGCTGCTGTTTTTACTGCTTTTTTGATTATTATTTCACATAAACTAAGATTCAGGGATGGAAGCATTGCCTGCACTGCTTTTCTCAAACACAGACACAAATCCTTTTAACAGCTTTCTACACCCCTGTGTTACGTGGTTCTACTAAAAACTCAACAAACAAAAATAGAACGAACCCTCTGCACTGAGAATTACTTAAATAAACTCTATAAATATAGTTGCTCTCTCTGCTCAGGTTCAAAGACTCTCCCAACGACATGATCACTGTTGAGGGTTGACCTCCTTCCAGCCAGGGGCAACCTTCCTACCTAATAGCCAACACAGGGCAAATGAATGTTTTTGCCACCACCTGAGAAGCACTGAGTCTATACACATGGGTGCTTGGGCCCAAATAGTGAACCACGAGAGAATCATTAAGTCTCTTTTCCTCCAAATTTAAGCTCTTTAAACTCATACAAATAAGGAAAAAAAAAAAAAGATCATCCAATTTTTTTGGACCAAGCTGAATGAGAAGTAATTTAAAGTAGATTTAAAGCAAACGTGTCACGAAGAAAACCAATCAAGTGAATCAGTTTTTCCCATAGGCATAATTAAGAAGTCATTGGCATCTTTTTTCCCTTAAAATCCAGGTCAATTTGAAGTTTGGTGTTGAAGAAATGTGAAGCTCAAAAGTGTAATAAGTAAACAAATAGAGAGAGATAAATAAATGAATGAACACATGCATGGATGGATGGATGGATGGATGGATGGATGGATGGATGGATGGATGGATGGATGGATGGATGGATGGATGGATGGATGGACAGGCATATAGAAAGACAGACATATGAATGAATGAATAGATGAATAAGTAGATAAAGAGATAGCTATATCAACAAATCAATAAATAGATGGATAAATAGATAAATAAACAGATAAATAATAACAAGTTTGGCTTTCCAGAACTGTATTTTTGTGTGTTGATCTGATATCCTGCCATTCTGTTGAATTTGTATATTAAATCTAATAGTTTCTTTTTGTTTTTTATTTGTATTGTATATTTGTGGGTGTGTGTATGTGAGGGAGAGAGAGAGAGAAGGAGAGAGAATTCCTTAGGATATTCTATGTATAAGATCTTGTCATCTTGAATAGGAAAAATTTTACTTCTTTCCAAATTCAAATGCCTTTAAAAAAAATTTTGGCCTAACTTTTCTGTCTAGTATTTCCAGAAAAATGTAGAACAAGAGTTATGAAATCAGGCATCCTTGTCTTGTTCCTGATGTTAGGGGAAAACTTGTGGTCTTTCACCAATGCGTGTGATGTTAAAAAAAAAAAAATAGCTATGGGTATTTCATAAGTGTCCTTAATCAGATACATGTAGTTTCCTTACATTTCTAGTTTGTTGAATGATTTTATTATGAATGGGTCTTGGATTTTGTCAAATGATGTTTCTGCATTCATTAATCAAGTCATTTTTCCTTCATTTTCTTAATTAATTGATATTTATGCTTAACAACTCTTGCATTTCTGGGATAAGTTCCACTGGAACGTGGTTTATAGTCTTTTCAATATGCTGCTGTTTGGTTTGCTAGTATTTTGCTGCTGGATTTGGTTTGTTAGTACTCTGTTGAAGATTTGCATTCATATTCATAAGGGATATTGTGGGTTTTTTTGGCTTTGGTGTCAGGGCGATTATGTCATCATAGAATCAGTTACAAAGTGTTCCCTACTATTTTCTTTTGCAAGAGTTTGAGAAAGATTAATGTTAATTTGTATTTGGTACTTTGTTATAATTTCTATCTCCTTATTGTTATTGTTGTTGTTGTTTTTCTAGGTGCGCTCAAGTCATTTCTGACTCATAGCCACCCTATGCACAACAAAAGGAAACACTGCCCGATCCAGTGCCATCCTCACGATCATTGTTATGCTTGGGCGCATTGTTGCAGCCACCATGTCAGTCCATCTTGTTGAGGGCCTTCCTCTTTTTCACTGACCCTATTCTTTACCAAGGATGATGTCCTTCTCCAGATACTGATCCTTCCTGACAACATGCCCAAAGTATATGAGATGAAGTCTCACCATTCTTGCTTCTAAGGAGCATTCTAGTTGTACTTCTTCCAAGGCAGATCTGTTCCTTATTTTGGCACATCATGATATATTCAATATTCTTCACCAACAGATGCCAATTTTTCTTCAGTCTTCCTTACTCATCATCCAGCTTTCATTGCTTGGGTCAGGGGCACCTTAGTCTTCAAGGTGACGTCCTTGCTTTTTAACACTTTAAGGAGGTCTTTTGTAGCAGATTTGCCCACTGCTGCTTCCATGGATGCCGATTGCTGAAACAAGTAAAATGAAACCCTTATTGTTTTAGGTTTTACATTTAGGTCCTTGATCCATTTTGAGTTAGTTTTTGTTTATGATGTGAAGTATGGGTCCTGATTCATTTTTTCTACAGACGGACATTCAGTTTTGCCAGTGCCATTTGTTAGAGATTGTCTTTTCCCAATTTAACAAAATTTGGCCCTTTGTCAAAAATCAGCTGCCCATAGCTGGATGGATTTACATCTGTGTTCTAAATTCTGTTCCATTGGTCTATGCGTTTGTCATTGTACAAATACCAGTCTGTTTTGATTGCCATGCCTGTATAGTAGGTTCTAAGATTCAGTAGTGTGAGGCCTTCTTTGGCCTCTTTTCTTTTCACATTGGATTGGTGATTAGTGTTTCCATCTCATTAAAGAATGCTGTTGCAATTTGGATCTGTCTTGCATTATATTTGTAGATCACTTCAGGTAGTATTGACATTTTCATGATGTTGAGTCTTCCTATCCATGAGCATTTTTTTTTTCTTCCAATTATATAGGTCTCTTGGTTTCTTGCAGTAGCATTTTGTAGTTTTCTTTGTATAGGTCTTTTATATCCCTGGTTAGATTTATTCCCAAGTATTTTATCATTTGGGGGGCTATTATAAATGGCATTCTTTTTGTGATTTACTTTTTGAAGTTCTCTTTGTTGATGTAGAGGAATCCAACTAATATGATATTGTACCCTGCTACTTTGCTGACTCCTTCTATTAGTTCCAGTAGTTTTTTTGTGGAATCCTTGGAGTTTTCTATGTATAGGTTCATTTCATCTGTGTATAGGGAAAATTTTGCTTCTTCTTTCCAATTTGGATGTCCTTTATTTCTTTCTCTTACTAGATTTCTTTAGTTAAGACTTTCAGTGCAATGACATTTTGGTTAGCAGCCGAGCACTTAACCAATGCACCACCAGACCTCCTCTATGTCATTACCTTGAAATTTACCGTTATCTTCCTAAGTTTAAAACAGTCTTTTATTTATTGTTATCGCTTTGGCTTCCTCTCCATATGAAAGTTCTATAACTACACCATTTATTCCCTCTTTTTTGTTTTGATGTCATCGTTTACGTATTGATGTCTTTGGTTCCCTGTTTTTAGCCTTTTAGCTTTGTTTTATTTTTAAAATTCTTTATTTGGGTTGGTATCTGGGTGGTCTGTCCTGCGTCCAAATATCAGATTATTGTTTAATGTTTTTGGTTCTCTATTCGAAGGACTCTCTTTAATATTTCTTGCAAGTTTGGTCTGGTTTTTACAAATTCCCTTAATTTCTGCTTATCTGGAAATATTCTAATGTTGCCATTGTATATGAGAGACAGTTTTACTGAATATAGAATTGCTGACTGGGTTTTTTTTGTTTTTTTTTTTTGCTTTCGACCTTTTATATAGGTCTTCCCACTGTCTTCTTACCTACATGGTTTTAGCTACATAGTTGGAGATTAGTTTTATTGGTTCCCCTTTTTAGATAGGTGACTTTATTTTTCCTTAGCTGATCTCAGGATTCTTTGTTTGTCTTTGGTCCTTTTTATTTGCACATCTGTTTATAAGTCTTGGTGACTTTCTTTGGGCTCTATCCTGTATGGGGTTCATTGCGCTTCTTGGATGGGTATCTTCTTGTCTTTCCTGATGATAGAAAGCGAAGTTTTCTGCCAGGATTACTTTGACAATTGTCTCTGTGTTTTACATTGCACCCCCACCCCCCGCCCACTGGATCTCTTATCATATGCAAGTTTTTCCTCTTGATAGTGTCCCACATAATTATTAGGATTTCTTCATTCTTTTTTCTGATTTTTCCTCAAACAAATTGGTATCAAGGGATTTTTCTTTAATTTCACTAATCTGCCTTCCATTGCTTCAATTCTGGTCCTATATCCTTCTTTGGAGTTGTCTGTTTCTGAAATTTTATTCTTAATCTTTTGGCTTTCTAGTTGATGTTTTTGTATGGTTTCTAGTTGTTTCATTTTTATATTGTTTTCCTGAATTCTTTATCGCTTTTATGAGTTGTAACCAACTTGACAACAATGGGTTTTTTGTTTGTTTGTTGCTTTCTTTCATTTTGTCAGTGCCTTCCTCGATTTTGTCTCTATTTTTCTTGGTTTTGCCTGTGTTTTCACAGGCTGTTTCTTGCCCCCGGCAGTTTTTTTGTTCTTTATTTCAGTCACTTGCTGACTCCATCCTGTCCTGCTTCTTTTTGTGATTTGATATTGTCTGTTGTTTCCGAAGCATCAAGAAATTATTATATCTATTTATTTACTGTGTGTTTGTTGAACCCTGAAATTTTGTTTTGTTTTGATATATCCAAGTAGGCTGGGCCTGTGTTTTGCTCTGGTCTCTAATTTTGCCATTTTGATGCTCTCACTACCTTTCTCAGGGTTGGTGGAGGAATGACTGCATGTGTGAGTGTGGGTCTCTTGTGGGGCTGTTGAGGATATAGGTGGTGTTTCTGTTGAGGTGGTGTGTTTGTCTGTCCAGCTGGACCCTGGCTGTGGGTGCAGTGGGTGATCTTCCTAGTTTTGGGGTTGGGTGCTGTGTGTGTGCTCTGCTGATTGCAGGGTGGTTGGGTTTGGGGTATCTGGGTTGTTGGTCCCCAGATGAGTTGTCTGGAAACTCTCATCAATGGTTCCAGGTGAGCAGGGTTATGTGGGGATGTTTAGAATTAGAATATAGAACACAGAAGAATGTACAATATACATTATAGAAGAATATACACAGTAGACTATACAATACAGAATATAGATTATACAAGAGCATATAATACAAAATTTAGAATATAGAAAGTAGAATGTAGAATACACAATATAAAATGTAGAATAAAGACTACAGAATACAGATTATAAAATACAGAAAATTATGAAATGTAGAATGTAAAATATAGAAGAATACACTATATTCTATTTTCAAAGTTCTTTTATATTCTGGATTCTATCTTCAGTGTTCTATGTTCCATATTCTATATTTCAAATTCTCTATTTTCTATAATCTATGTTCTTCTATATTCTATATTTTTGTATGTTCTATATTTCATACTTTGCATTCTATATTCGATGTTCTACATTCTATATTTTTCTACATACAATATTCTTCTATATTCTATATTCCATATTCTACATTGTATATTTTAAATTCTTCCATATTCTATGCTCTATATTCTGTATTCTACGTTCTAAATTCTGTATTCTATGTTCTTCCATATTCTTCTATATTCTATATACTATATTTTTCTGTATTCTATATTCCATAGTCTACATTCTTCCTTCTATATTCTACATTCTTCTATATTCTGTATTCTATACTCTTCTGTAGTGTATATTTTGTTTTACATTCTATATTCTTATTCCATTATCTTCTATATTCTATAATCTATATTCTTCTATATTCTGTGTTCTTTATGCTTTATTTATATTCTATATTTTGTATTCTACATTCTATATTCTTCTATATTCTATATTTTCTATATTCTATATTCCATCCTGTGCTCTGTATTCAATGTTCTTTTTCTATATTCTATAATGTTCTGTATTCTATATTCTACATTCTATATTCTTCTATAGTCTGTATCATATATTGTTCTATATTGTATATTCTGTATTTTGCATTCTACATTCTATATTCCATAATCTTCTATATTGTATAATGTATATTCTCTATATTATGTATTTTTATTCTATATTTTATATTCTGTATTCTACATTCTATTTTCTAAATTCTATATTTTCTATATTCCATTGATTGTATTCTATATTCATTTTTTCTATAGTCTATATTTTTTAATAATTTTCTGTATTCTATATTCCATATTGCATATTCTGTATACTCTAGTCTACATTCTATATTCTTATATCCTATCTTCTATATTTAATTCTACATTCTATATTCCAGAATCTTCAATATTCTATAATCTATATTCTTCTATATTCTATGTTCTTTATTCTATATTTTGTATTCTACTTTGTACATACGCTATTCTATATTTATCTCTATTTTATATTTGTCTATATTCTCTATTCCATACCCTGTATTCTATATCACATATTCTATATTCTGTGTTCTATATTCTATGTTCTATAAAAAAATATATAGTCAATATTTTTTATATACTATATTCTTCTGTATTCTATATTATATATTCCATATTCTACATTCTGCATTCTATATTCTATAGTCTTCTATGTTCTGTATTCTATACTCTTCTACATTCTTATTCTACATTCTATATTCTTCTCTTATAATCTATATTCTTCTATCTGCTATATTCTGTATTGTACATTCTGAATTGTATATTAAATATTCTACAGTCTACATTCTATATTCTAAATTTTGTAATATTCTTTTTCTTCTCTATACTCTATTCCACATTCTATATTCTCTATTCTACATTCTATATTCCATTTTCTTCTATATTCTACATTTTCTATTCTAAATTTTTCTGAATTCTATATTCTTCTATATTCTATATTTTTTAGTGTTTATTCTACCTTCAATCTCTATAGTCTATATTCTTCTGTAATCTAACATTCTCTTGTATTCTCTATTCTACATTCTATATTCTTCTATAGTCTGTAATCTATATTCTTCTACTTTCTTTATTCTATATTGTTCAATAGTATATATCCTATACCTTATATTCCATTTGTCCATATTCTATTTTCTTCTACGTTCTATCTTCTATTTTCTGTAGTCTGTCATCTATATTCTGTATTCTTCTATATTCTGCATTCTGTATCCTATATCTTCTATATTCTAAACTTTTGCTCTATATTTTCCTATATTCTGTATTCTGTTTGTCAATTTTCTATATTCTTCTGTAATTATACTCTACATTCTCCTATTGTCCATATTCCATATTCTTCTATACTCTATATTCTTTTTTCTTTTATATTCTGCATTGTATTTTCTATGTCCTATGTTTTTTTTTATGTTCTTCTATATACTATATTCCTCTATATTCTATGTTCTACTTTCTAAATTCTTCTATATTCTATATTCTGTACTTTATATTCTACATTCTAAACTCTATATTCTCCTATGTTCTATATTCTTTTATATTCTCTTTCTATATTTTTACATATTCTAGGTTCTATATTCCATACTCTGTATTCTATATTGTATATTCAAAGTTCTATGTTCTATATTCTTTATTTTTATATATACTGTATTTTTCTGTGTGGTATATTCTATGTTCCATATTCTATAGACTACATTCTGTATTCTTTTAAATTCTGTATTCTTTTATATTTTACATTCTACATTCCATAATTCTTTGTATTCTACAATCTGTATTCTATATTCTATAGTCTTTATTCTATATTTTATATTCTGTAGTCTACATTCTATATTCTAAATTCTGTATTCTATGTTCTTCAGTAATCTATATTCTTTCTTGTATAGTTTTCTACTGTGTACATTCTTCTATAATGTATATTCTGTATTCTTCTGTATTCTATATCCTAATTCTTCTATATTCTCTATTCCATATTCTGTATTCTTCAATATTCTGTATTCTACATTCTACTATATTCTTTTTCTTGTATTTTCCATACCCTTGTATATTCTATATTCTTCTATATTCCGTATTCTATGTTCTCCTATATTCTATATTTTACATTGTACATTCTATATTCCATTATTTTCTATATTGTATGATTTATAATCTTCTATATTCTATACTTTCCTGTATTCTTCACTGTATACTTTGCATTGTGTAATCTGTATTCTACATTGTACATTTTATATTCTTCTGCATTCTATATTCTAAATTTATATTCTATTTTCTTCTATATCCTGTATTCTTTATGCTATATTCTTTTGTAATGTATATTCTATATTCTTCTTTATTCCAAATCCTCTATACACTATATTGTTCTGTTTACAAAGTTCTTTTATATTCTGTATTCTATCTTCCGTGTTCTATGTTCCATATTCTATATTTTAAATTCTCTATATTCTATAATCTATGTTCTTCTATATTCTATATTTTTGTATATTCTATATTCCATACTCTGTATTCTATGTTTGATGTTCTATATTCTACGTTTTTCCACATACACTATTCTTCTATATTTCATATTCCATATTCTACATTCCACATTGTATATCTTAAATCTTCCATATTCTATGCTCTGTATTCTATATTCTACTTTCTTAATTGTATATTCTTCCATATACTTCTAGTCTATATTTTTCTATATACTATATTTTTCTGTATTCTCTCTTCCATATTCTTCCTTCTATATTCTATATTCTACTATATTCTGTATTCTATATTCTTCTATATTGTAGTCTGTATTTTTAATTCTATATTCTATATTCTATAATCTATATTCTGTGTTCTTTACCTTTTATTTTATATTCTATATTTTGTATTCTACATTCTATATTTTCTATATTACATATTCCATACTCTGTGTTCTGTAGTCAATGTTCTTTTTCTATATTCTATATTTTTCTATACAATTTTCTGTATTCTATATTCTTCATTCTTTATATTTTTCTATAGTCTGTATCATATATTTTTCTATATTGTAAATTGTGTATTTTACATTCTACATTCTATATTCCATAATCTTCTATATTGTATAATGTATATTCTCTATATTATGTATTTTTGTTCTATATTTTATATTCTATATTCTGTATTCTCCATTCTGTATTCTAAATTCTTTATTTTTCTATATTCCATTGTCTGTATTCTATATTCAATGTTGTTTTCTATATTCTATATTTTTTATAATTTTCTGTACTCTATATTCCATATTGCATATTCTGTAAAGTATATTCTACATTCTATATTTTCTTATATTCCATCTTCTACATTCTATATTTAATTCTATATTCTATAATCTATATCCTTCTGTATTGTTCTTTATTCTACTTTGTACATACTCTATTCTACATTCTTTATTTAAGTCTATTCTATATTTTTCTATATTCTCTATTCCATACTCTGTATTCTATGTTCCATATTCGATGTTCTATATTTTTTATAGCCTATATTCTTCTGTATTCTACATTCTATATTCCATATGCTATATTCTACATTCTGCATTTTATATTCTTCTATGTTCTGTATTCTATACTCTTCTACATTCTTATTCTACATTCTATATTCTTCTGTTGTAATCTATATTCTTCTACCTGCTATATTCCATATTGTACATTCTAAATTCTATATTCCATATTCTAGTCTACATTCTATATTCTAAATTTTTCAATATTCTTTATTCTTATCTATTCCCTATTCCATATTCTATGTTCTCCATTCTCCATTCCATTTTCTATATTCTGCATTTTATATTCTAAATTTTTTCTGAATTCTATATTCTATATTTTTATGTATATTCTACCTTCTAATCTCTATATTCTATATTCCTCTGTAATCTATTCTCTTATATTCTCTATTCTATATTCTTCTATATTTTGTCATCTGTATTTTTCTACTTTATTCTCTATTCTTCAATATTGTATATCTTATACCCTATATTCCGTTTGTCAATATTCTATTTTCTTCTACATTCTATCTTCTGTATTCTGTAGTCTGTCATCTATATTCTTTATTCTTCTATATTCTGCATTCTATATCCTATATCTTCTAAATTTATGCTCTATGTTTTCCTATATTCTGTATTCTATATTTTTCAATATTCTACATTCTTCTGTAATTATATTCTACATTCTCCTATTTTCCATATTCCTTATTCTTCTATACTCTATATTTTTCTGTATTCTTTTTTCTTTTATATTCTGTATTGTATCTTCTATGTTCTTCTATATACTATATCCCTCTAAATTCTATAGTCCATATTCTACGTTCTGAATTCTTCTATATTCTATATTTTATATTCTATACTCTACATTCTAAATTCTATATTCTTTTATATTCTATTTCTATATTCTTCCATAATCTAGGTTCTATATTCCATTCTCTGTATTTTATATTGTATATTTAAAGTTCTATGTTCAATATTCTTTATCTTTCTATATACTGTTTTTCTGTATGGTATATCCTATGTTCCATATTCTATATTCTACATTCTGTGTTCTTCTATAGTATGCATTCTATATTCTTCTGTATTTTACATTCTACATTTCATAATTTTCTATATTCTATTTTTTTATAATCCATAATCAATACTCTTCATTTTATATTTTATATTCTACATTCTTTTCTTTTATTCTACATTCTATTTTCTATATTCCAAATTCTGTATTCTATGTTCTTCTATAATCTATATCCTGTATCATATTTTTTATAGTCCTATAGGGTAGCCCGCACGCAGAGCAGGCCCGAATAGCGGAGCCCCGCAGGTGAGGAGAAGCCCGAAAGGAGAGTCCCGCAGGCCCCAACGGAGAGTCCCGCAGACAAGAATAGTCTTGAAAGGAGAGCCCCGCAGGCATGAACAGGCCGGAACAGAGAGTCCCGCAGGCAAGAATAGGCCCAAACTGAGAGTCCCGCAGGCAAGAATATCCCCTAATAGAGGAGCCCCACAGGCAAGAACAAGCCCAAATAGCGGAGGCCCCCACGCAGGAAAAGGCCTCAATAATGGAGCTCCACAGGCACAAAGAGGCCGGAATAGAGGAGCCCCGCAGACAAGAGGAAGCCTGAGAGGAGAGTCCCGCAGGCAAGAATAGTCCCGAACTGGGACTCAGGCAGGCAAGAAAAGGCCCTTACACAGTCCCGCGGGCAAGACTAGGCCTGAATAGTGGAGCCCCGCAGGCAACAACAGGCCCGAACAGAGTCCTGCAGGCAAGAATAGGCCCTAACGGAGAGGCCTGCAGGTGAGAACAGGCCCGAACAGAGAGTCCGGCAGCCGAGAAAAGGCCCGAACCGAGAGTCACGAAGGTGACAACAGGCCCATAGGGAGAGTCCCGCAGGCGAGAACAGGCCCGAAAGGAGATTCCGACAGGCCAGAATAGAGGAGCCCTGTAGGCAAGAATAGGCCTGAACAGGGTCCGGCAGGCAAAAATAGACCCTAACGGAGAGGCCTGCAGGTGAGAACAGGCCGGAAGGGAGATTCCCATAGCCAAGACTAGGCCCGAACAGAGTCTGGAAGGCAAGAATAGACCCGAATAGAAGAGCCCTGCAGGCAAGACCATGCCCGAATAGCAGAGCCCCGCACGTACGAACACGGGGAATAGCGGAACCTGCCATGCACGAACACCGGAGCTCCGCAGGCACGAGCAGGCCCGAAGAGCGGAGCCCCGCACCCACGGACACGCCAAATAGCGGAGCCCCGCACGCACGGACACGCCAAATAGCGGAGCCCCGCACGCACAGACAGGCCTGAATAACAGAGCCCCTCAGGCACCAACAGGCCTGAATAACGGAGCACCGTAGGCACGAACAGGCCCGAATAGAAGAACAACCGCAGGCAAGAGGAGGAACGAAAAGATGCTCCCGTAGGGAAGATTAGGCCTGAAGAGAGAGTTTGGCAGGTAAGAATAGGCCCGAACGGAAAGTCCCGCAGGCAAGAATAGGCCCTAAAGGAGAGTCCTGGAGGCAAGAATAGGCCCGGATAGAGGAGC
Organism: Loxodonta africana; assembly: GCF_030014295.1. Lineage (NCBI taxonomy): Eukaryota > Metazoa > Chordata > Mammalia > Proboscidea > Elephantidae > Loxodonta > Loxodonta africana. The sequence continues at coordinate 754,621 of NW_026975668.1, read as the reverse complement.
CCCGCAGGCGAGAATAGGCCCGAACGGAGAGTCCCGCAGGCCAGGATACGCCCGAACAGAGTCCCGCAGGCAAGAATAGGCCCACCTGGAGAGTCTCCCAGGCCAGAATAGGCCTGAACGGAGATTCCCGCAAGAATAGGGCCGAATAGAGGAGTCCCGCAAGCAAGAATAGGCCCTAAGGGAGAGTCCCGCAGGCAAGAATAGGCCCGAATAGAGGAGCCCCGCAGGCGAGAATAGGCCCGAACGGAGAGTCCCGCAGGCCAGGATAGGCCCGAACAGAGTCCTGCAGGCAAGAATAGGCCCACCTGGAGAGTCCCCCAGGCCAGAATAGGCCCGAACGGAGATTCCCGCAAGAATAGGGCCGAATAGAGAAGCCCCGCAGGCAACAATAGGCCCTAACGGAGAGGCCTGCAGGCGAGAACAGGCCCGAACAGAGAGTCCCGCAGGCAAGAATATAGAATGTTGAATACAGTATAAAGAATATGGAATATAGAATACACAAAAATATAGTATATGTAAATATATAGAAAATAGAAGATTGAATATAGAAAAATATAGAATATAGAAAAATTGCAAATGTTTAATATAGAATGTAGAATATAGAAGATTTTAAAATGTAGCCTATACAATATGGAATATAGAATACGGAAGAATATAGCATAGAGAAAAATATAGAACATAGAACATCGAATATAGAATAGAGACTATGGTTTATAGGATATAGGAAAATATAGAATATAGAACATAGAATTTAGAATGTGGAATATAGAATATAGAAGAATTTAGAATATAGAATATGGAATATAGAAGGAAATAGTACATAGAAGAAAACTGAACATAGAACACAGAACACAGAAGATAGAATACAGAATGTAAAGGAATATAGAAAATAGTAGAATATAGAATATACAAGAATATGGAATACAGAAGAATATAAACAAGAATATGGATTATAGAATATACATTACAGAAGAATATAGAATACAGAATATAGAAGAATATTGAATATAAATTTAGAATATAGAAGAATATAGAGAAGGCTATAGAAAATACAAGAAAAAGAATATAGTAGAATGTAGAATACACAATATGGAAGAATAGAAGAATTAGAATATAGAATACAGAAGAATATAGAATATACATTATAGAAGAATATACACAGTAGAAGACTATACAATACAGAAAATAGATTAGACAAGAACATGTAATACAGAATTTAGAATATAGAAAGTAGAATGTAGAATACAGAAATAGAATATAAAATATAGAATAAAGACTGTAGAATACAGATTATAGAATATAGAAAATTATGGAATGTAGAATGTAAAATATAGAATACACTATATTCTTCTATTTTCAAAGTTCTTTTGTATTCTGTATTCTATCTTCAGTGTTCTGTGTTCCATATTCTATATTTTAAATTCTCTATATTCTATAATCTATGTTCTTCTATATTCTATATTTTTGTATATCCTATATCCCATACTCTGTATTCTATATTCTATATTTTTCTACATACAGTATTCTTCTATATTCCATATTCTATATTCTACATTGTATATTTTAAATTCTCCCATATTCTATGTTCTGTATTCTACATTCTAAATTCTTTATTCTATGTTCTTCCATATTCTGTATTTTTCTATATACTATAATTTTCTGTATTCTACATTCCATATTCTACATTCTTCCTTCTATATTTTATATTATTCTATATTCTGAATTCTATATTCTTCTATGTTGTAGATTCTGTATTTTACATTCTATATTCTATATTCCATTATTTCTATATTCTATAATCTATATTCTTCTATATTCTGTGTTCTTTATGCTTTATTTCATATTCTATATTTTGTATTCTCCATTGTATGTTCTTCTATATTCTATTTTTTCTATATTCTGTATTCCATACTCTGTGTTCTATATTCAATGTTCTTTTTCTATATTCTGTATTTTTCTGTATAATTTTATGTATTCTATATTCTACATTCTATACTCTATTCTTCTATAGTCTGTACCATATATTGTTCTATATTGTATATTCTGTATTTTACATTGTACATTCTATATTCCATAATCTTCTATATTCTATAATGTGTATTCTCTATATTATGTATTTTTATTCTATATTTTATATTCTGTATTCTACATTCTATATTCTACATTCTATATTTTTCTATATTCCATTGTCTGTATTCTATATTCAATGTTTTTTCCTATAGTCTATATTTTTTATAATTTCAGTATTCTATATTCCATATTGCATATTCTATAAACTATATTCTACATTCTATATTCTCTTATATTCCATCTTCTATATTCTATATTCCAGAATCTTCTATATTCTGTAATGTATATTCTTCTATATTCTATGTTCTTTATTCTATATTTTATACTCTATATTCTGTATTGTACTTTGTACATACTCTATTCTATATTCTATATTTATCTCTATTCTATACTTTTCTATATTCTCTATTAATACCCTGTATTGTATACTATATTCCAAATTCCTCTGTGTTCTATATTCCACATTCTAAATTCTATGTTCTTCTATATTCTATATTTTCCTTTTTTTATATTCCATACTCTCCATTCTATATTCGATGTTCTATGTTGCATATTCTATATTTTTCTCTATACTATATTCTTCTGTATTCTATATTCCATAAAGTATATTCTACATTCTATATTCTAAAATCTTCTATATTCTACATTCTGTATTCTATATTCTTCTGTATGCTATGTTCTATATTCAATCTTCCATTTTCTATATTTTTACATATACTATATTTTTGTATATTCTATATTCCATATTCTTGATACTATACTCAACATTCTATGTTCTTCTATATTCCGTATTCCATATTCTCCTACATTCTATATTTTACATTCTACATTCTATATTCCATAATCTTCTGTATTGTATAATTTATAATATTCTATAATCTATATTCTCCTATATTCTTCATTTTATATTTTGCATTCTGTAATCTGTATTTCACATTGTACATTTTATATTCTTCTGTATTCTATATTCTAAACATATATTCTATGTTCTTCTATATTCTGTTATCTATGCTATATTCTCCTATAATGTATATTCTATATCCTTATTTATTCCAAATCCTCTATACACTATATTCTTCTATTTTCAAAGTTCTTTTATATTCTGTATTCTATCTTCAGTGTTCTATGTTCCATATTCTATATTTGAAATTCTTTACATTCTATAATCGATGTTCCTCTGTATTCTATATTTTTGTATGTTCTGTATTCCATACTCTAGTCTATATTCGATGTTCTATATTCTATATTTTTCTAGATACAATATTCCTCTATATTCTATATTGCACATTTCATATTCTACTTTCTGCATTGTATATTTTAAATTCTTCCATATTCTATGTTCTGTATTCTTTTTTCTTCCATATTCTTCTATATTTTTCTACATACTATATTTTTCTGTATTCTATATTCCATATTCTTCATTCTATATTCTATATTCGTCTATATTCTGTATTCTATATTCTTCTATATTGTATATTCTGCATTTTATATTCTATATTCCATTATCTTCTATATTCTTTAATCTATGTTCTATATTCTGTGTTCTTTATGCTTTATTTCATATTCTATATTTTGTATTCTACATTCTATATTCTATGTTCTTCTATATTCCATACTCTGTGTTGCATATTCAGTGTTCTTTTTCTATATTATATACTTTTCTATATAATTTTCTGTATTCTGTATTCTACATTCTATACTCTATATTCTTCCATAGTCTGTATCGTATATTCTTCTATATTGTATATTCTGTATTTTACATTCTACATTTTCTGTATTTTTCTATGTTCCATTGTCTGTATTCTATATTCAATTTTTTTCTATAGTGTATATATTTTATAATTTTCCGTATTCTATATTCCATATTGCATATTCTGTATACTATATTCTGCATTCTATATTCTCTTATATTCCATCTCCTATATTCTGTATTTAATTCTACATTCTATATTCCAGAATCTTCTATATTCTATAATCTATATTCCTCTGTATTCTATGTTCTATATTCTATATTCTAAATTCTACTTTGTACATATTCTATTCTATAGTCTATATTTATCTCTATTCTATATTTTTTCTATATTCTCTATTTCATACTCTGTATTCTATATTCCATAGTCAATGTTCTATATTCTATATTTTTATATACTATATTCTTCTGTATTCTACATTCTATATTTCTTATTCTGTATTCTACATTCTGCATTCTATATTCTTCTATGTTCTGCATTCTATACTCTTCTACATTCTTATTCTATATTCTTCACTTATAATCTATATTCTTCTATCTGCTGTATTCTATATTGTACATTCTAAATTCTATATTCAATATTCTGCAGTCTACATTCTATATTTTAAATTTTTCAATATTCTTTATTCTTCTCTGTACCCTATTCCATATTCCATGTTCTCCATTCTACATTTTATATTCTATTTTTTTCTATATTCTACATTTTATGTTCTAAATTTTTCTGAATTCTGTGTTCTTCTATCTTCTATATTTTTATTGTATATTCTGCATTCTAATCTCTATATTCTTCTGTAATCTAATATTCTTTTTTACAGTCTATTCCGTATTCTCTATTCTACATTCTATATTCTTTTATAGTTTGTAATCTATATTCTTCTACTTTCTGTATTCTGTATTCTTCAGTAGTGTATATCCTATACCCTATATTTGTCTATATTCTATTTTCTTCTGCGTTCTATCTTCTATATTCTGTAGTCTGTCATCTATATTCTTTATTCTTCTATATTCTGCATTCATACATTTGTATCTTCTATATTCTAAATTTATGCTCTATGTTTTCCTATATTCTGTATTCTATATTTTTCAACATTCTATATTCTTCTATAATTATATTCTACATTCTCATATTTTCCATATTCTATATTCTTCTATAATGTATATTCTTTTTTCTTTTATATTCTGTATTGTATCTTCTATGTTCTATATTCTATATACTATATTCCTCTGTATTCTATAGTCCCTATTCTATATTCTATGTTCTAAATTCTTCTATACTCTATATTCTGTATTTTATATTCTATATTCTTCTATGTTCTATATTCTTTTATATTCTACTTCTATGTTTTTCCATAGTCTCTGTTGTATATTCCATATTCTGTATTCTATACTGTATATTCTACATTCTATATTCTAAAATCTTCTATATTCTACATTCTGTATTCTAAATTCTACAGTCTATATTCTTCTAGATTCTATATTCTAGATTTTTCTGTATTCTATGTTCTATATTCAATCTTCTTTTTTCTATATTTTACATATACTATATTTTTGTGTATTCTATATTCCATATTCTTGATACTATATTCAACATTCCATATTCTTGTATATTCTGTATTCCATTTTCTCCTATATTCTACATTTTACATTCTACATTGTATTTTCCATAATCATGTATATTGTATAATTTATTATCTTCTGTATTCTGTAATTTATATTCTCCTATATTCTTCATTCTATAGTTTGCATTCTATAATCGCTATTCTACATTGTACATATTATATTCTTCTGTATTCTATATTCTGAATTTATATTCTATTTTCTTCTATATTCTGTATTCTTTATGCTGTGTTCTTCTATAACATATATTCTATACACTTCTTTACTCCAAATCTTCTACACACTATATTCTTCTATTTTCAAAGTTTGCTTATATTCTGTATTGTATCTTCAGTGTTCTCTGTATCATATTCTATATTTTAAAGTCTCTATATTCTGTGATCTGTGTTCTTCGATGTTTTTCTACATTCTCTATTTTTGTATATTCTGTATTCCATACTCTGTATTCTCTATTCGAAGTTCTATATTCCATATTTGTCTTCATACAATATTGTTCCATATTCTATATTGCATATTTTATATTCTATATTCTACATTCTATATTTTAAATTCCTCTATATTCTGTATTCTATAGTCTATGTTCTTCCATATTCTATCTTTTTACATACTATATTTTTCTATATTCTATACTCCATATTCTCCATTTGTCCTATATTCTTCTATATTGTGTATTCTCTATTTTACATTCTATATTCTATTTTCTTCTATATTCTATAATATATATTCTATGTTCTGTGTAATTTATACTTTATTTCATAATGTGTGTTTTGTATTCTACATTCTATATTCTATGTTCAATATTCTATATTCTTCTATATTCTATATTTTCTATATTCTCTATTCCATACTCTATGTTCTATACTGAATGTTGATTTTCTAAATGCGGCAAACGGGTCATCCGTGTCCCCACATCCATAAGCCACTGGAATGCTGGGGCCCAGGCTGCCAGGATTTAGGCCTTGCCTTCGGAGCCCGGCCACATACGAAGCCTTCCACCAGAGGCAGGGGCATGGAGACAGCAAAAATTTGGAAAATGGCAGTGTCTCCGCGATTTCCCTGGCATCGCCCTTTCTGACTGACATGCTTGTTTTCCTAGTAGGATAATGCACTGACAGAGAAAGGCAGGCTTATGTATGGAGGAAAGGTGTGTGCTTAGAGGGTGACGACGCTGAGACCAGGTTGGGATCTTTAGTCCCAGGAGAGGCCACTGGAAGCTGTGGGTCAATGTTCTCTGCCCATCCCAGGTTGCGGGGGGAGGTTTTCACCACACAAAGCAGCGGCAGAATTATTCGTAGCTGGAGAGGTTGCATCTGAACACAAGTTCCACCTGGCCAGTGTCCACCCCAACTGTATTGCCCATGTCAATCAACAGAAGCTAAGACATTCCAGAGAGACTAATTGCTATTCTCTATCCAAGGGGAAGCGGTACATCCAGAAGCCTCCCCCGTTTCATCTCCAGGCTCTCTCTCAGGCCCCTCATACTTGTGATGTGTCTCAGGGGTAGAACGAAGAGATTTCTCTGAATGACCACATACAGAGAGGGGCCATAGATGCTGAGGAAGGGTGCTTTGCCTACTGATAACCTAGTGTAAGTGAAAAAGAGGTACCTGCCTGCTGTCCCAGTGTGTCGAACGTGTCCACATCAGCAGTTGCCTACTGTGAAGTTATTCCCTGGGTGCCCTCGATTTTGTGGCCAAAGACACGAGGGGCTGTTGTATGTCCATGGGTAAAATGCACGGCTATGCGGAACCGGCTGGATAGGCTGGACCTCTCCGATTGGCTCAGTGTTTGTGACTCGTCCCCGTCAGAAGTTCCGGCCAGCCTTCCGGTGGCTGTCTCCATGGTGATTGGGAAAGAAGCCTTGGGCCCCACACTCAGCCTTCAACTGGCCTACCCGGCCTCTTTCCCCTCATCTAGACCGCTGTGTGGATGAAAGAAAGGATGTCGGCCAGTGAGCACGTGTCCTCATTTTCTTGGAAGGATTAGGCTCCTTGCCTGGGCAGAAGACAGCCAAGGTCAGCCTGAGCCTAGACACCTAGTGCCCTGTGACACTGCAGCCAGTGATAGATGTTGATGTCCACGCTCAGGTATCCGCAGGTGGCGGATTCAGTGTGGTGGGAAGAGAAGTGGAAGTAGAGATGACACACTCACGAGGGCACGGGCCAAAGGTCAGAGAAAATAGCTGAGGTCGTGGAGCTCTAGCGGAGCCAGTCTAGGGCCCAGGCCTCCCTGCTGTACGAGGCAAAGAGGTGATCCATATGCCGCCATCCGTAGAGTCTGGACGGCTGGGCCCTGGATGCCCGGATTTCGGCCTTGTCTACCGAAAAGTGACGCACATGCAGTGTGCCACCGGAGGCTATGGAGCAACAGGGGGCAAAATCTTGAAAATGGGGGCTTCAGTTGACTTTGCCTGTGCTCTCCTTTGGCTGAGTGACATCGTGTGTTTCCTAGCACGTGAAGACATTCGTGGAGAGAGGCGGTTTCCATGCGTGCAGGCAAAGTGTGTGCTGAGATGATGAGTTGCTGGAGACCAGGGTGGACTCTTGAGACCCAGAATAGGCCTCTGGCAGCTATGTGTCAATGTTTTCTGCCCATGGCACTCAGCCGGTTATTTGCATAGAATGTCATCAGCGGAATTAGTAGTCTCCGGAGAGGCTACCACTTGTCAGCGAGTTTCACCTGGCCAGGTCCCATGGTGATGTCAAGCTTCACCTGGCCAGGTCCACCCGTGATGTAGCTCCCCAATCAATCACTACTCTCTAGACCTTCCAGATAGACTAGCAGAACTTCTCTCCCCATGGGCAAGCAGTAGAGCCAGAGGCCTTCCCCCTTTGCTCTTTCGTCTCTAGGCCCTCTGTCAGGCACTCCAAGGTGTGAAGTGACAAGGGGAGAAGGACGAGATTTCAGAGAACGAAGACAAGCAGAGAGAGACAGAGAGAGGCAAGAGATGCTGAGTGGGGATGCCTTGCCTACTGATATTCTCAGGAAAGTGGGAAAGAGGTACCTGGCGTGCTCTGCCAATGCCCTGAAGCAGTCTGCACCAGGGGCTCCCTTGTGCCTGCGTAGCCTTTCCAGGGGTGTGCTCAAATCCTGTGGCCACTAGGTGTCATAGGTCACACTGGAGGGCCCTGTGTCATCTGCCTGGCGGGCCGGATCTCTGCCATTGGCTCAGTCTTGTCACCAGGCCCATGACAAGCTCCACCCACTCTTGCGGTGGGGGGACTGTCTCTATGGTGATGGCAAAAAAGCCTTAGCCCCGCCCACCTGGCCTTCACTTCACCTACCTGGCCCTCTGACCCTCACTCAGACCTCTGTGTTGATAAAAATCAATGTCCCCCAGTGCCCAGGTGTCAGCATCTGGGATAAAGGATTCAGGACCTTGCCTGGGGCAGAAGGCAGCCTAGGTCAGCGGGTAGCTGGAAGTCTAGTGACTTGTGACACTGCTGCCAGTGACAAATGGTGACTCCCACACTCACATATCCCCTGGTGGAGGAATGATAGTGATGGGTGGAGAAACATCACTCCGGAGCACACGTTTAATGGGGCACCAGCCAAAGCAAAGGCCAGGGCCAGTAGTGGACGTCGTGTAGCTGAATGGCGAGCCAGTGAAGGGCCCAAGGATCCCTCCTGTATGTGGCGAACAGGTCATCCGTGTCCCCACGTCCATAAACCATTGGACTGCTGGGGCCCAGGCTGCCAGGATTTCGGCCTTGCCTTCGGAGCCCGGCCACATAGGCAGCCTTCACAGGAGGCTGGGACGTGTAGACAGCAAAAATTTGGAAACTGGCCGTGTTTCCTTGACTTCCCTGGCATCGGCCTTTTTGAGCGGCTTGCTTTTTTTCCTGGTCGGATAGGGCCCTGACGGAGAAAGGCAGGATTACATGTACAGGAAAGGTGTGTGTTGAGAGGGTGACGACGTTGAGACCATGTTGGGATCTTTAGTCCCAGGAAGGGCCCCTGGCAGGTGTGGGTCAATGTTCTCTACGCATCCCCCTTGGCGGGGGGAGGTTTTCACCATACAAAGCAGCAGCGCAATTATTCGTCGCCGGAGAGGTTGCGTCTGCCCACAATCTCCACCTGGCCAGGGTCCGCCTCTACTGTATTGCGCATGTCAGTCAACAGAAGCTAAGACCTTCCAGAGAGACTACCTGCTATTCTCTACCCATGAAGAAGCAGTACAGCCGGAAGCCCCCCCCGTTCCATGTCTAGGCCATCTCTCAGGCCCCTCATACTTGTGATGTGTCTCATGGGTAGAATGAAGAGATTCCTCTGAGTGAACACATACAGAGAGGCCACAGATGCTGAGGAAGGGCGCCTTGCCTAGTGATATCCTAGCGTAAGTGGAAAAGAGGTACCTGCCTGCTGTCCCAGTGAGTCGAATGTGTTCACAACAGGGGTTGCCTACTGTGAAGTTATTCCCTGGGTGCCCTCAATTTTGTGGCCAAAGACGCAAGGGGCCGTTGTGTGTCCATGGATAAAATGGAGGGGTCTGCGGAACTGGCCGGTTAGGCTGGACCTCTCCTATTGGCTTAGTGTTTGTGAGTCGTCCCCGTCACAATTTCCGCCCAGCCTTCCGGTGGCTGTCACCATGGTGATTGGGAAAGAAGCCTTAGGCCCCACACTCAGCCCTCACCTGGCCTACCTGGCCTCTTTCCCCTCATCTAGACCGCTGTGTGGATGAAAGAAAGGATGTTGGCCAGTGAGCACGTGTCCTGATTTCCTTGGAAGGATTAGGCTCCTTGCCTGGGCAGAAGACAGCCAAGGTCAGCCTGAGCCTAGACACCTAGTGACCTGTGACACTGCAGCCAGTGATAGATGTTGATGTCCATGCTCAGGTATCCGCAGGTGGCGGATTCAGTGTGGTGGGAAGAGAAATGGAAGTAGAGATGACACAATCACGAGGGCACGGGCCAAAGGTCAGGGAAAATAGCTGAGGTCGTGGAGCTCTAGCGGAGCCAGTCTAGGGCCCAGGCCTCCCTGCAGTACGAGGCAAAGAGGTGATCCATATGCTGCCATCCGTAGACTCTGGACGGCTGGGACCCTGGATGCCCGGATTTCGTCCTTGTCTACCGAGAAGTGACGCACATGCAGTGTGCCACCGGAGGCTGTGGAGCAGCAGAGGGCAAAATCTTGAAAACGGGGGCTTCAGTTGACTTTGCCTGTGCTCTCCTTTGGCTGAGTGACATCGTGTGTTTCCTAGCAGGTGAAGACATTTGTGGAGAGAGGCGGTTTCCATGCGTCCAGGCAAAGTGTGTGCTGAGATGATGAGTTGCTGGAGACCAAGGTGGACTCTTCAGACCCAGAATAGGCCTCTGGCAGGTATGTGTCAATGTTTTCTGCCCATGGCACTCAGCCGGTTATTTGCATAGAATGTTATCAGAAGAATTAGTAGTCTCCGGGGAGGCTGCCACTTGTCAGCGAGCTACTCCTGGCCAGGTCCCTCAGTGATGTCAAGCTTCACCTGGCCAGGTCCACCCGTGATGTAGCTCCCCAATCAATCACTACTCTCTAGACCTTCCAGATAGACTACCAGAACTTCTCTCCCCATGGGCAAGCAGTAGAGCCAGAGGCCTTCCCCCTTTGTTCTTTCGTCTCAAGGCCCTCTGTCAGGCACTCCAAGGTGTGAAGTGACAAGGGGGAGAAGGAAGAGATTTCAGAGAAGGAACACAAGCAGAGAGAGACAGAGAGAGGCAAGAGATGCTGAGTGGGGATGCCTTGCCTACTGATATCCTCAGGAAAGTGGGAAAGACGTACCTGGCGTGCTCTGTCAATGCCCTGAAGCAGTCCGCACCAGGGGCTCCCTTGTGCCTGCGTAGCCTTTCCCGGGGTGTGCTCAAATCCTGTGGCCACTAGGAGTCATAGGTCACAATGGAGGGCCTTGTGTCATCTGCCTGGCGGGCCGGATCTCTGCCATTGGCTCAGTCTTGTCACCAGGCCCATCGCAAGCTCCGCCCACTCTTGCCGTGGGGGACTGTCTCTATGATGATGGCAAAGAAGCCTTAGCCCCGCCCACCTGGCCTTCACTTCACCTACCTGGCCCTCTGACCCTCACTCAGACCTCTGTGTTGATAAAAGTCAATGTCCGCCAGTGCCAAGGTGTCAGCATCTGGGATAAAGGATTCGGGACCTTGCCTGGGGCAGAAGGCAGCCTAGGTCAGCGGGTAGCTGGAAGTCTAGTGACTTGTGACACTGCTGCCAGTGACAAATGGTGACTCCACACCCACATATCCCCTGGTGGCAGAATGCTAGTGATGGGTGGAGAAACATCGCTCCGGAGCACACGTTTAATGGGGCACCAGCCAAAGCAAAGGCCAGGGCCAGTAGTGGACGTCGTGGAGCTGAATGGCGAGCCAGTGAAGGGCCCAAGGATCCCTCGTGTATGTGGCGAACAGGTCATCCGTGTCCCCACGTCCATCAACCATTGCACTGCTGGGACCCAGGCTGCCAGGATTTCGGCCTTGCTTTAGGAGCCCGGCCACATAGGCAGCCTTGCACCGGAGGCGGGGACATGTAGACAGCAAAAATTTGGAAACTGGCAGTGTTTCCTCGATTTCCCTGGCATCGGCCTTTTTGAGCGGCTTGCTTTTTTTCCTGGTAGGATAGGGCCCTGACGGAGAAAGGCAGGATTACGTGTGCAGGAAAGGTGTGTGTTGAGATGTTGACGACGTTGAGACCACGTTGGGTTCTTTAGTCCCAGGAAAGGCCCCTGGCGGGTGTGGGTCAATGTTCTCTACCCATCCCCCTTGGCGGGGGGAGGTTTTCACCATACAAAGCAGCAGCGCAATTATTCGTCGCCGGAGAGGTTGCATCTGCCCACAAGCTCCACCTGGCCAGGGTCCGCCCCTACTGTATTGCGCGTGTCAGTCAACAGAAGCTAAGACCTTCCAGAGAGACTACCTGCTATTCTGTCCCCACGGGGAAGCAGTACAGCCAGAAGCCTCCCCCGTTCCATCTCTAGGCTCTCTCTCAGGCCCCTCATACTTGTGATGTGTCTCAGGGGTAGAATGAAGAGTTTCCTCTGAGTGAACACATACAGAGAGGCCACAGATGCTGAGGAAGGGCGCCTTGCCTAGTGATATCCTAGCGTAAGTGGAAAAGAGGTACCTGCCTGCTGTCCCAGTGTGTCGAACGTGTTCACATCAGGGGTTGCCTCCTGTGAAGTTATTCCCTGGGTGCCCTCGATTTTGTGGCCAAAGACGCAAGGGGCCGTTGTCTGTCCATGGGTAAAATGGAGGGGTCTGCGGAACTGGCCGGTTAGGCTGGACCTCTCCTATTGGCTCAGTGTTTGTGACTGGTCCCCTTCAGAAGTTCCGCCCAGCCTTCCGGTGGCTGTCACCATGGTGATTGGGAAAGAAGCCTTAGGCCCCACACTCAGCCCTCACCTGGCCTACCTGGCCTCTTTCCCCTCATCTAGACCGCTGTGTGGATGAAAGAAAGGATGTCGGCCAGTGAGCACGTGTCCTGATTTCCTTGGAAGGATTAGGCTCCTTGCCTGGGCAGAAGACAGCCAAGGTCAGCCTGAGCCTAGACACCTAGTGACCTGTGACACTGCAGCCAGTGATAGATGTTGATGTCCACGCTCAGGTATCCGCAGGTGGCGGATTCAGTGTGGTGGGAAGAGAAGTGGAAGTAGAGATGACACACTCACGAGGGCACGGGCCAAAGGTCAGGGAAAATAGCTGAGGTCGTGGAGCTCTAGCGGAGCCAGTCTAGGGCCCAGGCCTCCCTGCTGTACGAGGCAAAGAGGTGATCCATATGCCGCCATCCGTAGACTCTGGACGGCTGGGCCCTGGATGCCCGGATTTCGTCCTTGTCTACCGAGAAGTGACGCACATGCAGTGTGCCACCGGAGGCTGTGGAGCAGCAGAGGGCAAAATCTTGAAAATGGGGGCTTCAGTTGACTTTGCCTGTGCTCTCCTTTGGCTGAGTGACATCGTGTGTTTCCTAGCAGGTGAAGACATTCGTGGAGAGAGGCGGTTTCCATGCGTCCAGGCAAAGTGTGTGCTGAGATGATGAGTTGCTGGAGACCAGGGTGAACTCTTCAGACCCAGAATAGGCCTCTGGCAGGTATGTGTCAATGTTTTCTGCCCATGGCACTCAGCCGGTTATTTGCATAGAATGTTATCAGCGGAATTAGTAGTCTCCGGAGAGGCTGCCACTTGTCAGCGAGCTTCACCTGGCCAGGTCCGCCCGTGATGTAGCTCCCCAATCAATCACTACTCTCTAGACCTTCCAGATAGACTAGCAGAACTTCTCTCCCCATGGGCAAGCAGTAGAGCCAGAGGCCTTCCCCCTTTGTTCTTTCGTCTCAAGGCCCTCTGTCAGGCACTCCAAGGTGTGAAGTGACAAGGGGGAGAAGGAAGAGATTTCAGAGAAGGAACACAAGCAGAGAGAGACAGAGAGAGGCAAGAGATGCTGAGTGGGGATGCCTTGCCTACTGATATCCTCAGGAAAGTGGGAAAGACGTACCTGGCGTGCTCTGCCAATGCCCTGAAGCAGTGCGCACCAGGGGCTCCCTTGTGCCTGCGTAGCCTTTCCCGGGGTGTGCTCAAATCCTGTGGCCACTAGGAGTCATAGGTCACAATGGAGGGCCCTGTGTCATCTGCCTGGCGGGCCGGATCTCTGCCATTGGCTCAGTCTTGTCACCAGGCCCATCGCAAGCTCCGCCCACTCTTGCCGTGGGGGACTGTCTCTATGGTGATGGCAAAGAAGACTTAGCCCCGCCCACCTGGCCTTCACTTCACCTACCTGGCCCTCTGACCCTCACTCAGACCTCTGTGTTGATAAAAATCAATGTCCGCCAGTGGCCAAGTGTCAGCATCTGGGATAAAGGATTCGGGACCTTGCCTGGGGCAGAAGGCAGACTAGGTCAGCGGGTAGCTGGAAGTCTAGTGACTTGTGACACTGCTGCCAGTGACAAATGGTGACTCCCACACTCACATATCCCCTGGTGGCAGAATGCTAGTGATGGGTGGAGAAACATCGCTCCGGAGCACACGTTTAATGGGGCACCAGCCAAAGCAAAGGCCAGGGCCAGTAGTGGACGTCGTGGAGCTGAATGGCGAGCCAGTGAAGGGCCCAAGGATCCCTCGTGTATGTGGCGAACAGGTCATCCGTGTCCCCACGTCCATCAACCACTGCACTGCTGGGGCCCAGGCTGCCAGGATTTCGGCCTTGCTTTAGGAGCCCGGCCACATAGGCAGCCTTGCACCGGAGGCGGGGACATGTAGACAGCAAAAATTTGGAAACTGGCAGTGTTTCCTCGATTTCCCTGGCATCGGCCTTTTTGAGCGGCTTGCTTTTTTTCCTGGTAGGATAGGGCCCTGACGGAGAAAGGCAGGATTACGTGTGCAGGAAAGGTGTGTGTTGAGATGTTGACGACGTTGAGACCACGTTGGGTTCATTAGTCCCAGGAAAGGCCCCTGGCGGGTGTGGGTCAATGTTCTCTACCCATCCCCCTTGGCGGGGGGAGGTTTTCACCATACAAAGCAGCAGCGCAATTATTCGTCGCCGGAGAGGTTGCATCTGCCCACAAGCTCCACCTGGCCAGGGTCCGCCCCTACTGTATTGCGCGTGTCAGTCAACAGAAGCTAAGACCTTCCAGAGAGACTACCTGCTATTCTGTCCCCACGGGGAAGCAGTACAGCCAGAAGCCTCCCCCGTTCCATCTCTAGGCTCTCTCTCAGGCCCCTCATACTTGTGATGTGTCTCAGGGGTAGAATGAAGAGTTTCCTCTGAGTGAACACATACAGAGAGGCCACAGATGCTGAGGAAGGGCGCCTTGCCTAGTGATACCCTAGCGTAAGTGGAAAAGAGGTACCTGCCTGCTGTCCCAGTGTGTCGAACGTGTTCACATCAGGGGTTGCCTCCTGTGAAGTTATTCCCTGGGTGCCCTCGATTTTGTGGCCAAAGACGCAAGGGGCCGTTGTCTGTCCATGGGTAAAATGGAGGGGTCTGCGGAACTGGCCGGTTAGGCTGGACCTCTCCTATTGGCTCAGTGTTTGTGACTGGTCCCCGTCAGAAGTTCCGCCCAGCCTTCCGGTGGCTGTCACCATGGTGATTGGGAAAGAAGCCTTAGGCCCCACACTCAGCCCTCACCTGGCCTACCTGGCCTCTTTCCCCTCATCTAGACCGCTGTGTGGATGAAAGAAAGGATGTCGGCCAGTGAGCACGTGTCCTGATTTCCTTGGAAGGATTAGGCTCCTTGCCTGGGCAGAAGACAGCCAAGGTCAGCCTGAGCCTAGACACCTAGTGACCTGTGACACTGCAGCCAGTGATAGATGTTGATGTCCGCCCAGGATGTAGCTCCCCGGTCAATCACTACTCTCTAGACCTTCCAGATAGACTAGCAGGTCTTCTCTGCCCATGGGCAAGCAGTAGAGCCAGAGGCCTTCCCACTTTGCTCTTTTGTCTCTAGGCAACTGTCAGGCACTCCAAGCTGTGAAGTGACTCAGGGGGAGAAGGAAAGAGAGAAATAACGTAGAAAGGGCTGAGTAGAGCTGAACAGGGCTGAATAAGGTTCACTCGAGCCTAATTATGCTGAATTGAGCAGAATCGAGACGAATTGACCCAATTCAAGCCAAATAGAGCTAAATCGAGCCGATTCAAGCCTAATCACATGGAATCGCGTCGAAATGCGTTGAATCGAATAGATTAGTGTAGAGGAGGGTACGGCCGGAGAGGCTAGACTACAACACAACAGAACACAATAGAAAGAAGAGAATAGAATTAAGTAGAGTCGGGTCCAGTAGAATAGAGTCAAATCGAGTTGACGAGAGCTGAAAAGAGCCAAACAGAGCTGAATACAGCCGAATTGACCAAATTCAAGGTGAATCGAGATGAATCATGTCCAGTCGTTTGAAATGTGTCGAATCGAATCAAATGGATTAGTGTGGGGAAGGTAAGGTTCGGGGAGGGTAGAGAAGACTAGAATAGAGTAGAATAGAACAGAACAGAAAGAATCGAGTAGACTAGAGTCACATAGAGTCGAATACTGCCAAAAAGAGCCGAATAGAGTGGAAAAGAGCTGAATAGAACCGAATCGAGTTTAATGGAGGAGAAAGGAGATGAATCGAGCCGATATGACCCGAATCAGGTCGAATTCCGTTCAAGTGTGTCGAATAGCATAGAACAGATTACAGTAGGCTAAGTTAGGGTAGGGTAGGGTAGAATAGAGTGCAGTAGAACAGAACAGAAGAGAAGAGAACACAACTGAAAGAATAGAATAGGGTCGAGACGAGCAGAGTATAGAAGAGTAGAGTAGAGTAGAGTCGAATATTGCCGAATAGAGCCAAAGACAGCCAAATAGAGCCCAAAAGAGCTAAATCGATAGAAACCAAGACAAATCACGCCGAATCCCGTGGAATCATGCTGTATCGCGTCGAATCCCGTCGAATTGCATTGAATCTGATCAGTTCCAATCCAATCCATTAGAATAGACTAGAGTAGGGTAGAGTCCAATACAATACAGTAGAGAATAGTTTAGGATGGAGTAGAATGGTGTAGCATGGAGTCGAGTGGAGTCAAAAAGAGATAATAGAGTTGAGTAGAGTCTAACAGAGTCGAATAGAGCCTATTCGAGCTGACTAGAGCCGAATGGAGCCGATTAGAGCTGAATCGAACCGATTTGAGCCGATTGGGGATGAATGGAGTGGAAAGGAGCCGATTTGAGCCGAATCGCATCGAGATGCGTGGAATCGAATCCAGTAGAATAGATTAGATTAGGGTAGGATGGAATAGAGTAGAATTGAACACAGTAGAAGAGAATGGAAAGAATACAATAGAATAGAGTAGAAAAGGGTAGAGCAGAGCAGAATAGTGTAGAGTAGAATAGAGTCGAATCAAGCTGAATGGAGACGAAACGAGACAAATCGCGACGAATGGCTTCGAATCCCATCGAATCAATTACAGTAGGGTACAGTAGAATAGCGTAGAATGGAGTAGAATGGTGTGCAATGGAATCGAGTAGAGTAGAAAAGAGCTGAAGAGGGCCGAAGAGGGCCAAATCGAGCCGAATCGCGTCGAAATGGGTTGAATCAAATCCAATCAAGTGGATTACAATACCTTAGAGTTGGGTAGCGTAGGGTAGGGTAGAATAGAGTAGACTAGTACAGAACACAGTAGAAACAATACAATAGAATAGAGAAGATTAGACTACAGTAGAATAGAGCTGAATAGAGCCAAATGCAGACGAAACGAGAGGACTCGTGTAGAAGCAATTAGAGTAAATTAGAGTGGTGTTGGGTAGGGTAGAGCAGAATAGAGTAGAATAGTGTAGAACAGTGTGGAATGAATAGAATGGAGTAGAATGGAGTCAAATAGAAACGAATAGAGTAGAAAAGAGTCGAATAGAGCAGAATAGGGCCGAAGAACGCCAAATCGAGCAGATTCGAAGTGATTCAAGCCAAAACAAGCTGAATGGAGCCTAACTGAGCCGAATAGAGCCAAATCGAGCCGAATCGAGCCGACTCAAGCTTCATTGCCTCGAATCGCGTTCAATGCGTCAAATCCAATCGAGACGTATAGATTAGAGAAGGGGAGGGGAGGGGAGGGTAGAATAGAACAGAGTAGAGTGGGATAGAAGAGATTAGAACAGAATAGAAGGAACAGAATCGAGTAGAATAGAGTGGAAAAGAGTAGAGTCGAATACAGTCGAATAGAGCCGACTAAGCTGAATAGAGACGAATGGAGCTGAATACAGCCGAAAAGAGCTGTATACTGCCGAATCACACCTAATCGAGCAGAATCAAGCAGAATCGCACTGACTGTCACCGAACAGCGTCGAATCGAATCAGGTCGAATCGAGTCGAGCCACATCGTTTTGAATCAAACAAGGTCAAATCGCTTCATATCGTGTCGAATCCCATGGAATCACGTCGAATAACTTCGAATCGTGTGAAACCTCAGAGAATCCTACTGAATCACGTCGAGTCCATGGAATCTCATCAAATCCCTTCGGATCTTGCCGAATCCAGTCAAGTCATATCAAATCGCTTTGCACGGAATCGAATTGAATCCAATAGATTAAAGTAGGCTAGGTTCGGGTGGGGTGCCGTAGGGTCGGGTAGGGTAGAATAGAATAGAGTACAACAGAGTAGGAGAGAACAGAACAGAACAGAAAGAATACAACAGAACAGAATAGAGTCAAAGAGAGAGAACATAGCCGAATTGAGCCGAGTGGAGACAAAACGAGACGAATCACGTCCGGTTGCTTCGAATCGCGTCAAATCAAATCGAATCGATTAGAAGAGATGAGGGTAGGGAAGGGTAGAATAGAAGAGAGGAAAATAGTGAAGAATGGTGTGGAATGGAATAGAATGGAATTGAACGGAGTCCAATAAAGACGGATAGATATGAATAGAGTACAAAAGAGTCTAATAGAGCAGAATAGGGCCGGATAGGGCCAAATAAGGCCTAATTGAGCAGAATCCAGCAGAATCGATGGAATTCGAGCCTAATCGAGCCGAATGGAGTGAAATGGAGTCAAGTCGAGCCGAATAGAGCCGATGCGAACTGAATCGAGCTGATTCAAGCCTAATCGCATCAAATCGCGTGGAAATACGTCACATCGATCTAATCAAATAGATTAGGGGAGGGGCGGGTGGGTAGAATAGAACAGAATAGTACAGAATAGAAAGAATAGAATATAGTACAGTAGGGTGGAGTAGAGAGAGTAAAGCAGAGCAGAGTAGAATTGAGTCAAATAGAGTCAAATAGTGCAGGACATAGCTGAATAGAGCCCATTCTGGCCGAATCGAGTCACATGGAAACAAAACGAGATGAATCACACCGAATTGCTTCGAATCGCATCCAATCGAATACATTAGAGTAACGTAGGGTAGAGTAGAACAGAATAGAGTAGAATAGCGTAGAATGGAGAAGAGTCGAGTCAAATGAAGTCGAACAGAGACAAATAGAGTAGAAAAGAGTCGAATCGAGCCAAATAGGGCCGAATAAGGCTGAACCGAGTGGAAACGAGCTGAACTGAAGCGATTCGAGCCAAATCGAGCTGAATCGAGCCGACTCAAGCATGATGGTGTCCAGTCGCATCGAAATGCTTTGAATCGAACCAAATGGAAGAGATTAGAATAGGTTAGGGTAGTTTATGAGAGGAAGACTAGGGTAGATGCAAGTAGACTACATTAGAGTAGACAAGAGAAGGCTAGAGTAGAAGCCTAGACTAGTAAGCTGGACTAGTCAGCTAGACTAGTGGCATAGAGCAGTAGCCTAGACAACTAGTCTTGAATAGTACCCTAAGTCAGTAATCTGAACGAGTACCCTTGCCTTAACTAGTAGTCCTAACAAGTACCCTTGCCTTAAGCAGTAGTCTTCACTAGTACCCTTGCCTTCACTAGTAGTATGTCCTTAACAAGTAGCCTGAACGGGTAGCCTTGCCTTAACCAGTACCCTCAACAAGTACCCATGCCTTAACTAGTAGCCTGGCCTTAACTAGTAGCCTGGCCTTAACTAGTAGCCTGAACTAGTACACTTGCCTTAAGGAGTACCCTTGCCCGAACTACTCCCCTTAATTAGGACCCTTATTGAGTAACCCTAAGTAGTAGAGTATGGTACGGTGGGGTAGCATAGGGTAGGGAAGCATACGGTGGAACAGAGAAAATAGAAGGAAATAGAATAGAACAGCATAGGTCAGGGTAGGTTAGCTTAGTGCAGGGTATGGTAGAGTAGCATAGGATGGAATAGAGAAAATAGAAAAGGAGACTAGAAAAGAGCAGACTAGATTAGGATAGGGTAGGGTGGGGGAGGGTTGTGTAGAATACAGTAGTGTAGAATGGAATAGAATGGTGTGGAATGGAGTCGAATGGATTCGAACAGAGATGAATAGAGTAGAAAAGAGTTGAATAGAGCCGAATAACGCTGAATAGGACCAAATATGGCCGAAATGAGCCGAATCGAGTCGAGTCGACCAGATTCGGGATGAATGGAGCCTAGTGGAGCTGAAATGAGCCAAATAGAGACAAACTGAACCCAGCAAAATCGAGCCAAAACACACTTAATTGCATCCTATTGCATCGGATCTCGTCGAATTCCATCAAATCCCACCAAACCGCATCAAATCTCGCGGAATCTCACCGAATCCCGTCGAATTGTCTCAAATCGGGTCGAATGGTGTCCAACTGAATGGAATTGAATTAAATTGAATAGAGTAGTGTAGGTTAGGCTGGGATTCAGTAGGGAAGGGCACAGAAGAATAGAATAGAGTAGAACAGAAGAGAATACCAAGAGTAGAATGGAGTAGAGTTGAGTAGAGTGGAATAGTCAGAGTCGGGTAGTGCAGAATATAGATGAATAGATCCAATTCAAGCCGAATCGATTCGAATGGAGAGGAAAGGGAACAAATCGTGAAGAATCGAATTGATTAGAATAGATTAGAGTAGGGTAGGGTAGAACAGAATAGAATAGAGTAGAAAAGAGTAGAATGGTGTGGAATGGAGTTGAATGGAGCCAAATAGAGACAAATAAAGTAGAAAGGGCTGAGTAGAGCTGAACAGGGCTGAATAAGGTTCACTCGAGCCTAATTATGCTGAATTGAGCAGAATCGAGACGAATTGACCCAATTCAAGCCAAATAGAGCTAAATCGAGCCGATTCAAGCCTAATCACATGGAATCGCGTCGAAATGCGTTGAATCGAATAGATTAGTGTAGAGGAGGGTACGGCAGGAGAGGCTAGACTACAACACAACAGAACACAATAGAAAGAAGAGAATAGAATTAAGTAGAGTCGGGTCCAGTAGAATAGAGTCAAATCGAGTTGACGAGAGCTGAAAAGAGCCAAACAGAGCTGAATACAGCCGAATTGACCAAATTCAAGGTGAATCGAGATGAATCATGTCCAGTCGTTTGAAATGTGTCGAATCGAATCAAATGGATTAGTGTGGGGAAGGTAAGGTTCGGGGAGGGTAGAGAAGACTAGAATAGAGTAGAATAGAACAGAACAGAAAGAATCGAGTAGACTAGAGTCACATAGAGTCGAATACTGCCAAAAAGAGCCGAATAGAGTGGAAAAGAGCTGAATAGAACCGAATCGAGTTTAATGGAGGAGAAAGGAGATGAATCGAGCCGATATGAGCCGAATCAGGTCGAATTCCGTTCAAGTGTGTCGAATAGCATAGAACAGATTACAGTAGGCTAAGTTAGGGTAGGGTAGGGTAGAATAGAGTGCAGTAGAACAGAACAGAAGAGAAGAGAACACAACTGAAAGAATAGAATAGGGTCGAGACGAGCAGAGTATAGAAGAGTAGAGTAGAGTAGAGTCGAATATTGCCGAATAGAGCCAAAGACAGCCAAATAGAGCCCAAAAGAGCTAAATCGATAGAAACCAAGACAAATCACGCCGAATCCCGTGGAATCATGCCGTATCGCGTCGAATCCCGTCGAATTGCATTGAATCTGATCAGTTCCAATCCAATCCATTAGAATAGACTAGAGTAGGGTAGAGTCCAATACAATACAGTAGAGAATAGTTTAGGATGGAGTAGAATGGTGTAGCATGGAGTCGAGTGGAGTCGAAAAGAGATAATAGAGTTGAGTAGAGTCTAACAGAGCCGAATAGAGCCTATTCGAGCTGACTAGAGCCGAATGGAGCCGATTAGAGCTGAATCGAACCGATTTGAGCCGATTGGGGATGAATGGAGTGGAAAGGAGCCGATTTGAGCTGAATCGCATCGAGATGCGTGGAATCGAATCCAGTAGAATAGATTAGATTAGGGTAGGATGGAATAGAGTAGAATTGAACACAGTAGAAGAGAATGGAAAGAATACAATAGAATAGAGTAGAAAAGGGTAGAGCAGAGCAGAATAGTGTAGAGTAGAATAGAGTAGAGTAGAACAGAGTCGAATCAATCGGAATGGAGATGAAACGAGACAAATCGCGTTGAATGGCGTCGAATCCCATCGAATCAATTACAGTAGGGTATAGTAAAATAGCGTAGAATGGAGTAGAATGGTGTGCAATGGAATCGAGTAGAGTAGAAAAGAGCTGAAGAGAGCCGAAGAGGGCCGAAGAGGGCCAAATCGAGCTGAATTGAGCGAAATCGAGCCGAATCCAGTGAATCGAGCCTAATGGAGCCGAATCGAGCCTAATCAAGCCGAATCGACACTATTTGAGACAAATGGAGCCGAATGGACATGAATCACACTGATTCGGCCCCTAGTCGCCTCAAAATTTGTCGAATTCAATGGAATAGACTAGAGTAGGGGAGGTTCGGGTAGGCTAGGGTAGGGTAGAATGGAGTAGAATAGAATAAAACAGAACAGAACACAACAAAATAGAACAGAACAACACAGAACGAATACAGAAACGAGGAGGCTAGAGTAGAGTAGAGGGGAATAGAGTAGAGTAGAGTAGATTCGAACAGAGCCAAATCGAGCCGAATCGCGTCGAAATGGGTTGAATCAAATCCAATCAAATGGATTACACTACCTTAGAGTTGGGTAGCGTAGGGTAGGGTAGAATAGAGTAGACTAGTACAGAACACAGTAGAAACAATACAATAGAATAGAGAAGATTAGACTACAGTAGAATAGAGCTGAATAGAGCCAAATGCAGACGAAACGAGAGGAATCGTGTAGAAGCACTTAGAGTAAATTAGAGTGGTGTTGGGTAGGGTAGAGCAGAATAGAGTAGAATAGTGTAGAATAGTGTGGAATGAATAGAATGGAGTAGAATGGAGTCAAATAGAAACGAATAGAGTAGAAAAGAGTCGAATAGAGCAGAATAGGGCCGAAGAAGGCCAAATCGAGCAGATTCGAAGCGATTCAAGCCAAAACAAGCTGAATGGAGCCTAACTGAGCCGAATAGAGCCAAATCGAGCCGAATCGAGCCGACTCAAGCTTCATCGCCTCGAATCGCATTCAATGCGTCAAATCCAATCGAGACGTATAGATTAGAGAAGGGGAGGGGAGGGGAGGGTAGAATAGAACAGAGTAGAGTGGAATAGAAGAGATTAGAACAGAATAGAAGGAATAGAATCGAGTAGAATAGAGTGGAAAAGAGTAGAGTCGAATACAGTCGAATAGAGCCGACTAAGCTCAATAGAGACGAATGGAGCTGAATACAGCCGAAAAGAGCTGTATACTGCCGAATCACACCTAATCGAGCGGAATCAAGCAGAATCGCACTGACTGTCACCGAACAGCGTCGAATCGAATCAGGTCGAATCGAGTCGAGCCACATCGTTTTGAATCAAACAAGGTCAAATCGCTTCATATCGTGTCGAATCCCACGGAATCACGTCGAATAATTTCGAATCGTGTGAAACCTCAGAGAATCCTACTGAATCACATCGAGTCGCATGGAATCTCATCAAATCCCTTCGGATCTTGCCGAATCCAGTCAAGTCATATCAAATCGCTTTGCACGGAATCGAATTGAATCCAATAGATTAAAGTAGGCTAGGTTCGGGTGGGGTGCCGTAGGGTCGGGTAGGGTAGAATAGAATAGAGTACAACAGAGTAGGAGAGAACAGAACAGAACAGAAAGAATACAACAGAACAGAATAGAGTCAAAGAGAGAGAACATAGCCGAATTGAGCCGAGTGGAGACAAAACGAGACGAATCACGTCCGGTTGCTTCGAATCGCGTCAAATCAAATCGAATCGATTAGAAGAGATGAGGGTAGGGAAGGGTAGAATAGAAGAGAGGAAAATAGTGAAGAATGGTGTGGAATGGAATAGAATGGAATTGAACGGAGTCCAATAAAGACGGATAGATATGAATAGAGTACAAAAGAGTCTAATAGAGCAGAATAGGGCCGGATAGGGCCAAATAAGGCCTAATTGAGCAGAATCCAGCAGAATCGATGGAATTCGAGCCTAATCGAGCCGAATGGAGTGAAATGGAGTCAAGTCGAGCCGAATAGAGCCGATGCGAACTGAATCGAGCTGATTCAAGCCTAATCGCGTCAAATCGCGTGGAAATACGTCACATCGAATCTAATCAAATAGATTAGGGGAGGGGCGAGTGGGTAGAATAGAACAGAATAGTACAGAATAGAAAGAATAGAATATAGTACAGTAGGGTAGAGTAGAGAGAGTAAAGCAGAGAAGAGTAGAGCAGAGTAGAATTGAGTCAAATAGAGTCAAATAGTGCAGGATATAGCTGAAGAGAGCCAATTCTGGCCGAATCGAGTCACATGGAAACAAAACGAGATGAATCACACCGAATTGCTTCGAATCGCATCCAATCGAATAGATTAGAGTAACGTAGGGTAGAGTAGAACAGAATAGAGTAGAATAGCGTAGAATGGAGAAGAGTGGAGTCAAATGGAGTCGAACAGAGACAAATAGAGTAGAAAAGAGTCGAATCGAGCCAAATAGGGCCGAATAAGGCTGAACCGAGTGGAAACGAGCTGAATTGAAGCGATTCGAGCCAAATCGAGCTGAATCGAGCCGACTCAAGCATGATGGTGTCCAGTCGCATCGAAATGCTTTGAATCGAATCAAATGGAAGAGATTAGAATAGGTTAGGGTAGGGTAGTTTATGATAGGAAGACTAGGGTAGATGCAAGTAGAACACATTAGAGTAGACAAGAGAAGGCTAGAGTAGAAGCCTAGACTAGTAAGCTGGACTAGTCAGCTAGACTAGTGGCATAGAGCAGTAGCCTAGACAACTAGTCTTGAATGGTACCCTAAGTCAGTAATCTGAACGAGTACCCTTGCCTTAACTAGTAGTCCTAACAAGTACCCTTGCCTTAAGCAGTAGTCTTCACTAGTACCCTTGCCTTCACTAGTAGTATGTCCTTAACAAGTAGCCTGAACGGGTAGCCTTGCCTTAACCAGTACCCTCAACAAGTACCCATGCCTTAACTAGTAGCCTGGCCTTAACTAGTAGCCTGAACTAGTACACTTGCCTTAAGGAGTACCCTTGCCCGAACTACTCCCCTTAATTAGGACCCTTATTGAGTAACCCTAAGTAGTAGAGTATGGTACGGTGGGGTAGCATAGGGTAGGGAAGCATACGGTGGAACAGAGAAAATAGAAGGAAATAGAATAGAACAGCATAGGTCAGGGTAGGTTAGCTTAGTGCAGGGTATGGTAGAGTAGCATAGGATGGAATAGAGAAAATAGAAAAGGAGACTAGAAAAGAGCAGACTAGATTAGGATAGGGTAGGGTGGGGGAGGGTTGTGTAGAATACAGTAGTGTAGAATGGAATAGAATGGTGTGGAATGGAGTCGAATGGATTCAAACAGAGATGAATAGAGTAGAAAAGAGTTGAAGAGAGCCGAAGAACGCTGAATAGGACCAAATATGGCCGAAATGAGCCGAATCGAGTCGAGTCGACCAGATTCGGGATGAATGGAGCCTAGTGGAGCTGAAATGAGCCAAATAGAGACAAACTGAACCCAGCAAAATCGAGCCAAAACACACTTAATTGCATCCTATTGCATCGGATCTCGTCGAATTCCATCAAATCCCACCAAACCGCATCAAATCTCGCGGAATCTCACCGAATCCCGTCGAATTGTCTCAAATCGGGTCGAATGGTGTCCAACTGAATGGAATTGAATTAAATTGAATAGAGTAGTGTAGGTTAGGCTGGGATTCAGTAGGGAAGGGCACAGAAGAATAGAATAGAGTAGAACAGAAGAGAATACCAAGAGTAGAATGGAGTAGAGTTGAGTAGAGTGGAATAGTCAGAGTCGGGTAGTGCAGAATATAGATGAATAGATCCAATTCAAGCCGAATCGATTCGAATGGAGAGGAAAGGGAACAAATCGTGAAGAATCGAATTGATTAGAATAGATTAGAGTAGGGTAGGGTAGAACAGAATAGAATAGAGTAGAAAAGAGTAGAATGGTGTGGAATGGAGTTGAATGGAGCCAAATAGAGACAAATAAAGTAGAAAGGGCTGAGTAGAGCTGAACAGGGCTGAATAAGGTTCACTCGAGCCTAATTATGCTGAATTGAGCAGAATCGAGACGAATTGACCCAATTCAAGCCAAATAGAGCTAAATCGAGCCGATTCAAGCCTAATCACATGGAATCGCGTCGAAATGCGTTGAATCGAATAGATTAGTGTAGAGGAGGGTACGGCAGGAGAGGCTAGACTACAACACAACAGAACACAATAGAAAGAAGAGAATAGAATTAAGTAGAGTCGGGTCCAGTAGAATAGAGTCAAATCGAGTTGACGAGAGCTGAAAAGAGCCAAACAGAGCTGAATACAGCCGAATTGACCAAATTCAAGGTGAATCGAGATGAATCATGTCCAGTCGTTTGAAATGTGTCGAATCGAATCAAATGGATTAGTGTGGGGAAGGTAAGGTTCGGGGAGGGTAGAGAAGACTAGAATAGAGTAGAATAGAACAGAACAGAAAGAATCGAGTAGACTAGAGTCACATAGAGTCGAATACTGCCAAAAAGAGCCGAATAGAGTGGAAAAGAGCTGAATAGAACCGAATCGAGTTTAATGGAGGAGAAAGGAGATGAATCGAGCCGATATGACCCGAATCAGGTCGAATTCCGTTCAAGTGTGTCGAATAGCATAGAACAGATTACAGTAGGCTAAGTTAGGGTAGGGTAGGGTAGAATAGAGTGCAGTAGAACAGAACAGAAGAGAAGAGAACACAACTGAAAGAATAGAATAGGGTCGAGACGAGCAGAGTATAGAAGAGTAGAGTAGAGTAGAGTCGAATATTGCCGAATAGAGCCAAAGACAGCCAAATAGAGCCCAAAAGAGCTAAATCGATAGAAACCAAGACAAATCACGCCGAATCCCGTGGAATCATGCCGTATCGCGTCGAATCCCGTCGAATTGCATTGAATCTGATCAGTTCCAATCCAATCCATTAGAATAGACTAGAGTAGGGTAGAGTCCAATACAATACAGTAGAGAATAGTTTAGGATGGAGTAGAATGGTGTAGCATGGAGTCGAGTGGAGTCGAAAAGAGATAATAGAGTTGAGTAGAGTCTAACAGAGCCGAATAGAGCCTATTCGAGCTGACTAGAGCCGAATGGAGCCGATTAGAGCTGAATCGAACCGATTTGAGCCGATTGGGGATGAATGGAGTGGAAAGGAGCCGATTTGAGCTGAATCGCATCGAGATGCGTGGAATCGAATCCAGTAGAATAGATTAGATTAGGGTAGGATGGAATAGAGTAGAATTGAACACAGTAGAAGAGAATGGAAAGAATACAATAGAATAGAGTAGAAAAGGGTAGAGCAGAGCAGAATAGTGTAGAGTAGAATAGAGTAGAGTAGAACAGAGTCGAATCAATCGGAATGGAGATGAAACGAGACAAATCGCGTCGAATGGCGTCGAATCCCATCGAATCAATTACAGTAGGGTATAGTAAAATAGCGTAGAATGGAGTAGAATGGTGTGCAATGGAATCGAGTAGAGTAGAAAAGAGCTGAAGAGAGCCGAAGAGGGCCGAAGAGGGCCAAATCGAGCTGAATTGAGCGAAATCGAGCCGAATCCAGTGAATCGAGCCTAATGGAGCCGAATCGAGCCTAATCAAGCCGAATCGACACTATTTGAGACAAATGGAGCCGAATGGACATGAATCACACTGATTCGGCCCCTAGTCGCCTCAAAATTTGTCGAATTCAATGGAATAGACTAGAGTAGGGGAGGTTCGGGTAGGCTAGGGTAGGGTAGAATGGAGTAGAATAGAATAAAACAGAACAGAACACAACAAAATAGAACAGAACAACACAGAACGAATACAGAAACGAGGAGGCTAGAGTAGAGTAGAGGGGAATAGAGTAGAGTAGAGTAGATTCGAACAGAGCCAAATCGAGCCGAATCGCGTCGAAATGGGTTGAATCAAATCCAATCAAATGGATTACACTACCTTAGAGTTGGGTAGCGTAGGGTAGGGTAGAATAGAGTAGACTAGTACAGAACACAGTAGAAACAATACAATAGAATAGAGAAGATTAGACTACAGTAGAATAGAGCTGAATAGAGCCAAATGCAGACGAAACGAGAGGAATCGTGTAGAAGCACTTAGAGTAAATTAGAGTGGTGTTGGGTAGGGTAGAGCAGAATAGAGTAGAATAGTGTAGAATAGTGTGGAATGAATAGAATGGAGTAGAATGGAGTCAAATAGAAACGAATAGAGTAGAAAAGAGTCGAATAGAGCAGAATAGGGCCGAAGAAGGCCAAATCGAGCAGATTCGAAGCGATTCAAGCCAAAACAAGCTGAATGGAGCCTAACTGAGCCGAATAGAGCCAAATCGAGCCGAATCGAGCCGACTCAAGCTTCATCGCCTCGAATCGCATTCAATGCGTCAAATCCAATCGAGACGTATAGATTAGAGAAGGGGAGGGGAGGGGAGGGTAGAATAGAACAGAGTAGAGTGGAATAGAAGAGATTAGAACAGAATAGAAGGAATAGAATCGAGTAGAATAGAGTGGAAAAGAGTAGAGTCGAATACAGTCGAATAGAGCCGACTAAGCTCAATAGAGACGAATGGAGCTGAATACAGCCGAAAAGAGCTGTATACTGCCGAATCACACCTAATCGAGCGGAATCAAGCAGAATCGCACTGACTGTCACCGAACAGCGTCGAATCGAATCAGGTCGAATCGAGTCGAGCCACATCGTTTTGAATCAAACAAGGTCAAATCGCTTCATATCGTGTCGAATCCCACGGAATCACGTCGAATAACTTCGAATCGTGTGAAACCTCAGAGAATCCTACTGAATCACATCGAGTCGCATGGAATCTCATCAAATCCCTTCGGATCTTGCCGAATCCAGTCAAGTCATATCAAATCGCTTTGCACGGAATCGAATTGAATCCAATAGATTAAAGTAGGCTAGGTTCGGGTGGGGTGCCGTAGGGTCGGGTAGGGTAGAATAGAATAGAGTACAACAGAGTAGGAGAGAACAGAACAGAACAGAAAGAATACAACAGAACAGAATAGAGTCAAAGAGAGAGAACATAGCCGAATTGAGCCGAGTGGAGACAAAACGAGACGAATCACGTCCGGTTGCTTCGAATCGCGTCAAATCAAATCGAATCGATTAGAAGAGATGAGGGTAGGGAAGGGTAGAATAGAATAGAGGAAAATAGTGAAGAATGGTGTGGAATGGAATAGAATGGAATTGAACGGAGTCCAATAAAGACGGATAGATATGAATAGAGTACAAAAGAGTCTAATAGAGCAGAATAGGGCCGGATAGGGCCAAATAAGGCCTAATTGAGCAGAATCCAGCAGAATCGATGGAATTCGAGCCTAATCGAGCCGAATGGAGTGAAATGGAGTCAAGTCGAGCCGAATAGAGCCGATGCGAACTGAATCGAGCTGATTCAAGCCTAATCGCGTCAAATCGCGTGGAAATACGTCACATCGAATCTAATCAAATAGATTAGGGGAGGGGCGAGTGGGTAGAATAGAACAGAATAGTACAGAATAGAAAGAATAGAATATAGTACAGTAGGGTAGAGTAGAGAGAGTAAAGCAGAGAAGAGTAGAGCAGAGTAGAATTGAGTCAAATAGAGTCAAATAGTGCAGGATATAGCTGAAGAGAGCCAATTCTGGCCGAATCGAGTCACATGGAAACAAAACGAGATGAATCACACCGAATTGCTTCGAATCGCATCCAATCGAATAGATTAGAGTAACGTAGGGTAGAGTAGAACAGAATAGAGTAGAATAGCGTAGAATGGAGAAGAGTGGAGTCAAATGGAGTCGAACAGAGACAAATAGAGTAGAAAAGAGTCGAATCGAGCCAAATAGGGCCGAATAAGGCTGAACCGAGTGGAAACGAGCTGAATTGAAGCGATTCGAGCCAAATCGAGCTGAATCGAGCCGACTCAAGCATGATGGTGTCCAGTCGCATCGAAATGCTTTGAATCGAATCAAATGGAAGAGATTAGAATAGGTTAGGGTAGGGTAGTTTATGATAGGAAGACTAGGGTAGATGCAAGTAGAACACATTAGAGTAGACAAGAGAAGGCTAGAGTAGAAGCCTAGACTAGTAAGCTGGACTAGTCAGCTAGACTAGTGGCATAGAGCAGTAGCCTAGACAACTAGTCTTGAATGGTACCCTAAGTCAGTAATCTGAACGAGTACCCTTGCCTTAACTAGTAGTCCTAACAAGTACCCTTGCCTTAAGCAGTAGTCTTCACTAGTACCCTTGCCTTCACTAGTAGTATGTCCTTAACAAGTAGCCTGAACGGGTAGCCTTGCCTTAACCAGTACCCTCAACAAGTACCCATGCCTTAACTAGTAGCCTGGCCTTAACTAGTAGCCTGAACTAGTACACTTGCCTTAAGGAGTACCCTTGCCCGAACTACTCCCCTTAATTAGGACCCTTATTGAGTAACCCTAAGTAGTAGAGTATGGTACGGTGGGGTAGCATAGGGTAGGGAAGCATACGGTGGAACAGAGAAAATAGAAGGAAATAGAATAGAACAGCATAGGTCAGGGTAGGTTAGCTTAGTGCAGGGTATGGTAGAGTAGCATAGGATGGAATAGAGAAAATAGAAAAGGAGACTAGAAAAGAGCAGACTAGATTAGGATAGGGTAGGGTGGGGGAGGGTTGTGTAGAATACAGTAGTGTAGAATGGAATAGAATGGTGTGGAATGGAGTCGAATGGATTCGAACAGAGATGAATAGAGTAGAAAAGAGTTGAAGAGAGCCGAAGAACGCTGAATAGGACCAAATATGGCCGAAATGAGCCGAATCGAGTCGAGTCGACCAGATTCGGGATGAATGGAGCCTAGTGGAGCTGAAATGAGCCAAATAGAGACAAACTGAACCCAGCAAAATCGAGCCAAAACGCACTTAATTGCATCCTATTGCATCGGATCTCGTCGAATTCCATCAAATCCCACCAAACCGCATCAAATCTCGCGGAATCTCACCGAATCCCGTCGAATTGTCTCAAATCGGGTCGAATGGTGTCCAACTGAATGGAATTGAATTAAATTGAATAGAGTAGTGTAGGTTAGGCTGGGATTCAGTAGGGAAGGGCACAGAAGAATAGAATAGAGTAGAACAGAAGAGAATACCAAGAGTAGAATGGAGTAGAGTTGAGTAGAGTGGAATAGTCAGAGTCGGGTAGTGCAGAATATAGATGAATAGATCCAATTCAAGCCGAATCGATTCGAATGGAGAGGAAAGGGAACAAATCTTGATGAATCGAATTGATTAGAATAGATTAGAGTAGGGTAGGGTAGAACAGAATAGAATAGAGTAGAAAAGAGTAGAATGGTGTGGAATGGAGTTGAATGGAGCCAAATAGAGACAAATAAAGTAGAAAGGCCTGAGTAGAGCTGAACAGGGCTGAATAAGGTTCACTCGAGCCTAATTATGCTGAATTGAGCAGAATCGAGACGAATTGACCCAATTCAAGCCAAATAGAGCTAAATCGAGCCGATTCAAGCCTAATCACATGGAATCGCGTCGAAATGCGTTGAATCGAATAGATTAGTGTAGAGGAGGGTACGGCAGGAGAGGCTAGACTACAACACAACAGAACACAATAGAAAGAAGAGAATAGAATTAAGTAGAGTCGGGTCCAGTAGAATAGAGTCAAATCGAGTTGACGAGAGCTGAAAAGAGCCAAACAGAGCTGAATACAGCCGAATTGACCAAATTCAAGGTGAATCGAGATGAATCATGTCCAGTCGTTTGAAATGTGTCGAATCGAATCAAATGGATTAGTGTGGGGAAGGTAAGGTTCGGGGAGGGTAGAGAAGACTAGAATAGAGTAGAATAGAACAGAACAGAAAGAATCGAGTAGACTAGAGTCACATAGAGTCGAATACTGCCAAAAAGAGCCGAATAGAGTGGAAAAGAGCTGAATAGAACCGAATCGAGTTTAATGGAGGAGAAAGGAGATGAATCGAGCCGATATGACCCGAATCAGGTCGAATTCCGTTCAAGTGTGTCGAATAGCATAGAACAGATTACAGTAGGCTAAGTTAGGGTAGGGTAGGGTAGAATAGAGTGCAGTAGAACAGAGCAGAAGAGAAGAGAACACAACTGAAAGAATAGAATAGGGTCGAGACGAGCAGAGTATAGAAGAGTAGAGTAGAGTAGAGTCGAATATTGCCGAATAGAGCCAAAGACAGCCAAATAGAGCCCAAAAGAGCTAAATCGATAGAAACCAAGACAAATCACGCCGAATCCCGTGGAATCATGCTGTATCGCGTCGAATCCCGTCGAGTTGCATTGAATCTGATCAGTTCCAATCCAATCCATTAGAATAGACTAGAGTAGGGTAGAGTCCAATACAATACAGTAGAGAATAGTTTAGGATGGAGTAGAATGGTGTAGCATGGAGTCGAGTGGAGTCGAAAAGAGATAATAGAGTTGAGTAGAGTCTAACAGAGCCGAATAGAGCCTATTCGAGCTGACTAGAGCCGAATGGAGCCGATTAGAGCTGAATCGAACCGATTTGAGCCGATTGGGGATGAATGGAGTGGAAAGGAGCCGATTTGAGCTGAATCGCATCGAGATGCGTGGAATCGAATCCAGTAGAATAGATTAGATTAGGGTAGGATGGAATAGAGTAGAATTGAACACAGTAGAAGAGAATGGAAAGAATACAATAGAATAGAGTAGAAAAGGGTAGAGCAGAGCAGAATAGTGTAGAGTAGAATAGAGTAGAGTAGAACAGAGTCGAATCAATCGGAATGGAGATGAAACGAGACAAATCGCGTCGAATGGCGTCGAATCCCATCGAATCAATTACAGTAGGGTATAGTAAAATAGCGTAGAATGGAGTAGAATGGTGTGCAATGGAATCGAGTAGAGTAGAAAAGAGCTGAAGAGAGCCGAAGAGGGCCGAAGAGGGCCAAATCGAGCTGAATTGAGCGAAATCGAGCCGAATCCAGTGAATCGAGCCTAATGGAGCCGAATCGAGCCTAATCAAGCCGAATCGACACTATTCGAGACAAATGGAGCCGAATGGACATGAATCACACTGATTCGGCCCCTAGTCGCCTCAAAATTTGTCGAATTCAATGGAATAGACTAGAGTAGGGGAGGTTCGGGTAGGCTAGGGTAGGGTAGAATGGAGTAGAATAGAATAAAACAGAACAGAACACAACAAAATAGAACAGAACAACACAGAACGAATACAGAAACGAGGAGGCTAGAGTAGAGTAGAGGGGAATAGAGTAGAGTAGAGTAGATTCGAACAGAGCCAAATCGAGCCGAATCGCGTCGAAATGGGTTGAATCAAATCCAATCAAATGGATTACACTACCTTAGAGTTGGGTAGCGTAGGGTAGGGTAGAATAGAGTAGACTAGTACAGAACACAGTAGAAACAATACAATAGAATAGAGAAGATTAGACTACAGTAGAATAGAGCTGAATAGAGCCAAATGCAGACGAAACGAGAGGAATCGTGTAGAAGCACTTAGAGTAAATTAGAGTGGTGTTGGGTAGGGTAGAGCAGAATAGAGTAGAATAGTGTAGAATAGTGTGGAATGAATAGAATGGAGTAGAATGGAGTCAAATAGAAACGAATAGAGTAGAAAAGAGTCGAATAGAGCAGAATAGGGCCGAAGAAGGCCAAATCGAGCAGATTCGAAGCGATTCAAGCCAAAACAAGCTGAATGGAGCCTAACTGAGCCGAATAGAGCCAAATCGAGCCGAATCGAGCCGACTCAAGCTTCATCGCCTCGAATCGCATTCAATGCGTCAAATCCAATCGAGACGTATAGATTAGAGAAGGGGAGGGGAGGGGAGGGTAGAATAGAACAGAGTAGAGTGGAATAGAAGAGATTAGAACAGAATAGAAGGAATAGAATCGAGTAGAATAGAGTGGAAAAGAGTAGAGTCGAATACAGTCGAATAGAGCCGACTAAGCTCAATAGAGACGAATGGAGCTGAATACAGCCGAAAAGAGCTGTATACTGCCGAATCACACCTAATCGAGCGGAATCAAGCAGAATCGCACTGACTGTCACCGAACAGCGTCGAATCGAATCAGGTCGAATCGAGTCGAGCCACATCGTTTTGAATCAAACAAGGTCAAATCGCTTCATATCGTGTCGAATCCCATGGAATCACGTCGAATAACTTCGAATCGTGTGAAACCTCAGAGAATCCTACTGAATCACGTCGAGTCGCATGGAATCTCATCAAATCCCTTCGGATCTTGCCGAATCCAGTCAAGTCATATCAAATCGCTTTGCACGGAATCGAATTGAATCCAACAGATTAAAGTAGGCTAGGTTCGGGTGGGGTGCCGTAGGGTCGGGTAGGGTAGAATAGAATAGAGTACAACAGAGTAGGAGAGAACAGAACAGAACAGAAAGAATACAACAGAACAGAATAGAGTCAAAGAGAGAGAACATAGCCGAATTGAGCCGAGTGGAGACAAAACGAGACGAATCACGTCCGGTTGCTTCGAATCGCGTCAAATCAAATCGAATCGATTAGAAGAGATGAGGGTAGGGAAGGGTAGAATAGAATAGAGGAAAATAGTGAAGAATGGTGTGGAATGGAATAGAATGGAATTGAACGGAGTCCAATAAAGACGGATAGATATGAATAGAGTACAAAAGAGTCTAATAGAGCAGAATAGGGCCGGATAGGGCCAAATAAGGCCTAATTGAGCAGAATCCAGCAGAATCGATGGAATTCGAGCCTAATCGAACCGAATGGAGTGAAATGGAATCAAGTCGAGCCGAATAGAGCCGATGCGAACTGAATCGAGCTGATTCAAGCCTAATCGCGTCAAATCGCGTGGAAATACGTCACATCGAATCTAATCAAATAGATTAGGGGAGGGGCGGGTGGGTAGAATAGAACAGAATAGTACAGAATAGAAAGAATAGAATATAGTACAGTAGGGTAGAGTAGAGAGAGTAAAGCAGAGAAGAGTAGAGCAGAGTAGAATTGAGTCAAATAGAGTCAAATAGTGCAGGATATAGCTGAAGAGAGCCAATTCTGGCCGAATCGAGTCACATGGAAACAAAACGAGATGAGTCACACCGAATTGCTTCGAATCGCATCCAATCGAATAGATTAGAGTAACGTAGGGTAGAGTAGAACAGAATAGAGTAGAATAGCGTAGAATGGAGAAGAGTGGAGTCAAATGGAGTCGAACAGAGACAAATAGAGTAGAAAAGAGTCGAATCGAGCCAAATAGGGCCGAATAAGGCTGAACCGAGTGGAAACGAGCTGAATTGAAGCGATTCGAGCCAAATCGAGCTGAATCGAGCCGACTCAAGCATGATGGTGTCCAGTCGCATCGAAATGCTTTGAATCGAATCAAATGGAAGAGATTAGAATAGGTTAGGGTAGGGTAGTTTATGATAGGAAGACTAGGGTAGATGCAAGTAGAACACATTAGAGTAGACAAGAGAAGGCTAGAGTAGAAGCCTAGACTAGTAAGCTGGACTAGTCAGCTAGACTAGTGGCATAGAGCAGTAGCCTAGACAACTAGTCTTGAATAGTACCCTAAGTCAGTAATCTGAACGAGTACCCTTGGCTTAACTAGTAGTCCTAACAAGTACCCTTGCCTTAAGCAGTAGTCTTCACTAGTACCCTTGCCTTCACTAGTAGTATGTCCTTAACAAGTAGCCTGAACGGGTACCCTTGCCTTAACCAGTACCCTCAACAAGTACCCATGCCTTAACTAGTAGCCTGGCCTTAACTAGTAGCCTGGCCTTAACTAGTAGCCTGAACTAGTACACTTGCCTTAAGGAGTACCCTTGCCCGAACTACTCCCCTTAATTAGGACCCTTATTGAGTAACCCTAAGTAGTAGAGTATGGTACGGTGGGGTAGCATAGGGTAGGGAAGCATACGGTGGAACAGAGAAAATAGAAGGAAATAGAATAGAACAGCATAGGTCAGGGTAGGTTAGCTTAGTGCAGGGTATGGTAGAGTAGCATAGGATGGAATAGAGAAAATAGAAAAGGAGACTAGAAAAGAGCAGACTAGATTAGGATAGGGTAGGGTGGGGGAGGGTTGTGTAGAATACAGTAGTGTAGAATGGAATAGAATGGTGTGGAATGGAGTCGAATGGATTCGAACAGAGATGAATAGAGTAGAAAAGAGTTGAAGAGAGCCGAATAACGCTGAATAGGACCAAATATGGCCGAAATGAGCCGAATCAAGTCGAGTCCACCAGATTCGGGATGAATGGAGCCTAATGGAGCTGAAATGAGCCAAATAGAGACAAACTGAACCCAGCAAAATCGAGCCAAAACACACTTAATTGCATCCTATTGCATCGGATCTCGTCGAATTCCATCAAATCCCACCAAACCGCATCAAATCTCGCGGAATCTCACCGAATCCCGTCGAATTGTCTCAAATCGGGTCGAATGGTGTCCAACTGAATGGAATTGAATTAAATTGAATAGAGTAGTGTAGGTTAGGCTGGGATTCAGTAGGGAAGGGCACAGAAGAATAGAATAGAGTAGAACAGAAGAGAATACCAAGAGTAGAATGGAGTAGAGTTGAGTAGAGTGGAATAGTCAGAGTCGGGTAGTGCAGAATATAGATGAATAGATCCAATTCAAGCCGAATCGATTCGAATGGAGAGGAAAGGGAACAAATCGTGAAGAATCGAATTGATTAGAATAGATTAGAGTAGGGTAGGGTAGAACAGAATAGAATAGAGTAGAAAAGAGTAGAATGGTGTGGAATGGAGTTGAATGGAGCCAAATAGAGACAAATAA
The DNA here is from genome assembly GCF_030014295.1 of Loxodonta africana. NCBI lineage: Eukaryota > Metazoa > Chordata > Mammalia > Proboscidea > Elephantidae > Loxodonta > Loxodonta africana. The sequence continues at coordinate 717,555 of NW_026975668.1, read as the reverse complement.
AGTAGAAAGGGCTGAGTAGAGCTGAACAGGGCTGAATAAGGTTCACTCGAGCCTAATTATGCTGAATTGAGCAGAATCGAGACGAATTGACCCAATTCAAGCCAAATAGAGCTAAATCGAGCCGATTCAAGCCTAATCACATGGAATCGCGTCGAAATGCGTTGAATCGAATAGATTAGTGTAGAGGAGGGTACGGCAGGAGAGGCTAGACTACAACACAACAGAACACAATAGAAAGAAGAGAATAGAATTAAGTAGAGTCGGGTCCAGTAGAATAGAGTCAAATCGAGTTGACGAGAGCTGAAAAGAGCCAAACAGAGCTGAATACAGCCGAATTGACCAAATTCAAGGTGAATCGAGATGAATCATGTCCAGTCGTTTGAAATGTGTCGAATCGAATCAAATGGATTAGTGTGGGGAAGGTAAGGTTCGGGGAGGGTAGAGAAGACTAGAATAGAGTAGAATAGAACAGAACAGAAAGAATCGAGTAGACTAGAGTCACATAGAGTCGAATACTGCCAAAAAGAGCCGAATAGAGTGGAAAAGAGCTGAATAGAACCGAATCGAGTTTAATGGAGGAGAAAGGAGATGAATCGAGCCGATATGACCCGAATCAGGTCGAATTCCGTTCAAGTGTGTCGAATAGCATAGAACAGATTACAGTAGGCTAAGTTAGGGTAGGGTAGGGTAGAATAGAGTGCAGTAGAACAGAGCAGAAGAGAAGAGAACACAACTGAAAGAATAGAATAGGGTCGAGACGAGCAGAGTATAGAAGAGTAGAGTAGAGTAGAGTCGAATATTGCCGAATAGAGCCAAAGACAGCCAAATAGAGCCCAAAAGAGCTAAATCGATAGAAACCAAGACAAATCACGCCGAATCCCGTGGAATCATGCTGTATCGCGTCGAATCCCGTCGAATTGCATTGAATCTGATCAGTTCCAATCCAATCCATTAGAATAGACTAGAGTAGGGTAGAGTCCAATACAATACAGTAGAGAATAGTTTAGGATGGAGTAGAATGGTGTAGCATGGAGTCGAGTGGAGTCGAAAAGAGATAATAGAGTTGAGTAGAGTCTAACAGAGCCGAATAGAGCCTATTCGAGCTGACTAGAGCCGAATGGAGCCGATTAGAGCTGAATCGAACCGATTTGAGCCGATTGGGGATGAATGGAGTGGAAAGGAGCCGATTTGAGCTGAATCGCATCGAGATGCGTGGAATCGAATCCAGTAGAATAGATTAGATTAGGGTAGGATGGAATAGAGTAGAATTGAACACAGTAGAAGAGAATGGAAAGAATACAATAGAATAGAGTAGAAAAGGGTAGAGCAGAGCAGAATAGTGTAGAGTAGAATAGAGTAGAGTAGAACAGAGTCGAATCAATCGGAATGGAGATGAAACGAGACAAATCGCGTCGAATGGCGTCGAATCCCATCGAATCAATTACAGTAGGGTATAGTAAAATAGCGTAGAATGGAGTAGAATGGTGTGCAATGGAATCGAGTAGAGTAGAAAAGAGCTGAAGAGAGCCGAAGAGGGCCGAAGAGGGCCAAATCGAGCTGAATTGAGCGAAATCGAGCCGAATCCAGTGAATCGAGCCTAATGGAGCCGAATCGAGCCTAATCAAGCCGAATCGACACTATTCGAGACAAATGGAGCCGAATGGACATGAATCACACTGATTCGGCCCCTAGTCGCCTCAAAATTTGTCGAATTCAATGGAATAGACTAGAGTAGGGGAGGTTCGGGTAGGCTAGGGTAGGGTAGAATGGAGTAGAATAGAATAAAACAGAACAGAACACAACAAAATAGAACAGAACAACACAGAACGAATACAGAAACGAGGAGGCTAGAGTAGAGTAGAGGGGAATAGAGTAGAGTAGAGTAGATTCGAACAGAGCCAAATCGAGCCGAATCGCGTCGAAATGGGTTGAATCAAATCCAATCAAATGGATTACACTACCTTAGAGTTGGGTAGCGTAGGGTAGGGTAGAATAGAGTAGACTAGTACAGAACACAGTAGAAACAATACAATAGAATAGAGAAGATTAGACTACAGTAGAATAGAGCTGAATAGAGCCAAATGCAGACGAAACGAGAGGAATCGTGTAGAAGCACTTAGAGTAAATTAGAGTGGTGTTGGGTAGGGTAGAGCAGAATAGAGTAGAATAGTGTAGAATAGTGTGGAATGAATAGAATGGAGTAGAATGGAGTCAAATAGAAACGAATAGAGTAGAAAAGAGTCGAATAGAGCAGAATAGGGCCGAAGAAGGCCAAATCGAGCAGATTCGAAGCGATTCAAGCCAAAACAAGCTGAATGGAGCCTAACTGAGCCGAATAGAGCCAAATCGAGCCGAATCGAGCCGACTCAAGCTTCATCGCCTCGAATCGCATTCAATGCGTCAAATCCAATCGAGACGTATAGATTAGAGAAGGGGAGGGGAGGGGAGGGTAGAATAGAACAGAGTAGAGTGGAATAGAAGAGATTAGAACAGAATAGAAGGAATAGAATCGAGTAGAATAGAGTGGAAAAGAGTAGAGTCGAATACAGTCGAATAGAGCCGACTAAGCTCAATAGAGACGAATGGAGCTGAATACAGCCGAAAAGAGCTGTATACTGCCGAATCACACCTAATCGAGCGGAATCAAGCAGAATCGCACTGACTGTCACCGAACAGCGTCGAATCGAATCAGGTCGAATCGAGTCGAGCCACATCGTTTTGAATCAAACAAGGTCAAATCGCTTCATATCGTGTCGAATCCCATGGAATCACGTCGAATAACTTCGAATCGTGTGAAACCTCAGAGAATCCTACTGAATCACGTCGAGTCGCATGGAATCTCATCAAATCCCTTCGGATCTTGCCGAATCCAGTCAAGTCATATCAAATCGCTTTGCACGGAATCGAATTGAATCCAACAGATTAAAGTAGGCTAGGTTCGGGTGGGGTGCCGTAGGGTCGGGTAGGGTAGAATAGAATAGAGTACAACAGAGTAGGAGAGAACAGAACAGAACAGAAAGAATACAACAGAACAGAATAGAGTCAAAGAGAGAGAACATAGCCGAATTGAGCCGAGTGGAGACAAAACGAGACGAATCACGTCCGGTTGCTTCGAATCGCGTCAAATCAAATCGAATCGATTAGAAGAGATGAGGGTAGGGAAGGGTAGAATAGAATAGAGGAAAATAGTGAAGAATGGTGTGGAATGGAATAGAATGGAATTGAACGGAGTCCAATAAAGACGGATAGATATGAATAGAGTACAAAAGAGTCTAATAGAGCAGAATAGGGCCGGATAGGGCCAAATAAGGCCTAATTGAGCAGAATCCAGCAGAATCGATGGAATTCGAGCCTAATCGAACCGAATGGAGTGAAATGGAATCAAGTCGAGCCGAATAGAGCCGATGCGAACTGAATCGAGCTGATTCAAGCCTAATCGCGTCAAATCGCGTGGAAATACGTCACATCGAATCTAATCAAATAGATTAGGGGAGGGGCGGGTGGGTAGAATAGAACAGAATAGTACAGAATAGAAAGAATAGAATATAGTACAGTAGGGTAGAGTAGAGAGAGTAAAGCAGAGAAGAGTAGAGCAGAGTAGAATTGAGTCAAATAGAGTCAAATAGTGCAGGATATAGCTGAAGAGAGCCAATTCTGGCCGAATCAAGTCACATGGAAACAAAACGAGATGAATCACACCGAATTGCTTCGAATCGCATCCAATCGAATAGATTAGAGTAACGTAGGGTAGAGTAGAACAGAATAGAGTAGAATAGCGTAGAATGGAGAAGAGTGGAGTCAAATGGAGTCGAACAGAGACAAATAGAGTAGAAAAGAGTCGAATCGAGCCAAATAGGGCCGAATAAGGCTGAACCGAGTGGAAACGAGCTGAATTGAAGCGATTCGAGCCAAATCGAGCTGAATCGAGCCGACTCAAGCATGATGGTGTCCAGTCGCATCGAAATGCTTTGAATCGAATCAAATGGAAGAGATTAGAATAGGTTAGGGTAGGGTAGTTTATGATAGGAAGACTAGGGTAGATGCAAGTAGAACACATTAGAGTAGACAAGAGAAGGCTAGAGTAGAAGCCTAGACTAGTAAGCTGGACTAGTCAGCTAGACTAGTGGCATAGAGCAGTAGCCTAGACAACTAGTCTTGAATGGTACCCTAAGTCAGTAATCTGAACGAGTACCCTTGCCTTAACTAGTAGTCCTAACAAGTACCCTTGCCTTAAGCAGTAGTCTTCACTAGTACCCTTGCCTTCACTAGTAGTATGTCCTTAACAAGTAGCCTGAACGGGTACCCTTGCCTTAACCAGTACCCTCAACAAGTACCCATGCCTTAACTAGTAGCCTGGCCTTAACTAGTACCCTGGCCTTAACTAGTAGCCTGAACTAGTACACTTGCCTTAAGGAGTACCCTTGCCCGAACTACTCCCCTTAATTAGGACCCTTATTGAGTAACCCTAAGTAGTAGAGTATGGTACGGTGGGGTAGCATAGGGTAGGGAAGCATACGGTGGAACAGAGAAAATAGAAGGAAATAGAATAGAACAGCATAGGTCAGGGTAGGTTAGCTTAGTGCAGGGTATGGTAGAGTAGCATAGGATGGAATAGAGAAAATAGAAAAGGAGACTAGAAAAGAGCAGACTAGATTAGGATAGGGTAGGGTGGGGGAGGGTTGTGTAGAATACAGTAGTGTAGAATGGAATAGAATGGTGTGGAATGGAGTCGAATGGATTCGAACAGAGATGAATAGAGTAGAAAAGAGTTGAATAGAGCCGAAGAACGCTGAATAGGACCAAATATGGCCGAAATGAGCCGAATCGAGTCGAGTCCACCAGATTCGGGATGAATGGAGCCTAATGGAGCTGAAATGAGCCAAATAGAGACAAACTGAACCCAGCAAAATCGAGCCAAAACACACTTAATTGCATCCTATTGCATCGGATCTCGTCGAATTCCATCAAATCCCACCAAACCGCATCAAATCTCGCGGAATCTCACCGAATCCCGTCGAATTGTCTCAAATCGGGTCGAATGGTGTCCAACTGAATGGAATTGAATTAAATTGAATAGAGTAGTGTAGGTTAGGCTGGGATTCAGTAGGGAAGGGCACAGAAGAATAGAATAGAGTAGAACAGAAGAGAATACCAAGAGTAGAATGGAGTAGAGTTGAGTAGAGTGGAATAGTCAGAGTCGGGTAGTGCAGAATATAGATGAATAGATCCAATTCAAGCCGAATCGATTCGAATGGAGAGGAAAGGGAACAAATCTTGATGAATCGAATTGATTAGAATAGATTAGAGTAGGGTAGGGTAGAACAGAATAGAATAGAGTAGAAAAGAGTAGAATGGTGTGGAATGGAGTTGAATGGATTCGAACAGAGATGAATAGAGTAGAAAAGAGTTGAAGAGAGCCGAATAACGCTGAATAGGACCAAATATGGCCGAAATGAGCCGAATCAAGTCGAGTCCACCAGATTCGGGATGAATGGAGCCTAATGGAGCTGAAATGAGCCAAATAGAGACAAACTGAACCCAGCAAAATCGAGCCAAAACACACTTAATTGCATCCTATTGCATCGGATCTCGTCGAATTCCATCAAATCCCACCAAACCGCATCAAATCTCGCGGAATCTCACCGAATCCCGTCGAATTGTCTCAAATCGGGTCGAATGGTGTCCAACTGAATGGAATTGAATTAAATTGAATAGAGTAGTGTAGGTTAGGCTGGGATTCAGTAGGGAAGGGCACAGAAGAATAGAATAGAGTAGAACAGAAGAGAATACCAAGAGTAGAATGGAGTAGAGTTGAGTAGAGTGGAATAGTCAGAGTCGGGTAGTGCAGAATATAGATGAATAGATCCAATTCAAGCCGAATCGATTCGAATGGAGAGGAAAGGGAACAAATCGTGAAGAATCGAATTGATTAGAATAGATTAGAGTAGGGTAGGGTAGAACAGAATAGAATAGAGTAGAAAAGAGTAGAATGGTGTGGAATGGAGTTGAATGGAGCCAAATAGAGACAAATAAAGTAGAAAGGGCTGAGTAGAGCTGAACAGGGCTGAATAAGGTTCACTCGAGCCTAATTATGCTGAATTGAGCAGAATCGAGACGAATTGACCCAATTCAAGCCAAATAGAGCTAAATCGAGCCGATTCAAGCCTAATCACATGGAATCGCGTCGAAATGCGTTGAATCGAATAGATTAGTGTAGAGGAGGGTACGGCAGGAGAGGCTAGACTACAACACAACAGAACACAATAGAAAGAAGAGAATAGAATTAAGTAGAGTCGGGTCCAGTAGAATAGAGTCAAATCGAGTTGACGAGAGCTGAAAAGAGCCAAACAGAGCTGAATGCAGCCGAATTGACCAAATTCAAGGTGAATCGAGATGAATCATGTCCAGTCGTTTGAAATGTGTCGAATCGAATCAAATGGATTAGTGTGGGGAAGGTAAGGTTCGGGGAGGGTAGAGAAGACTAGAATAGAGTAGAATAGAACAGAACAGAAAGAATCGAGTAGACTAGAGTCACATAGAGTCGAATACTGCCAAAAAGAGCCGAATAGAGTGGAAAAGAGCTGAATAGAACCGAATCGAGTTTAATGGAGGAGAAAGGAGATGAATCGAGCCGATATGACCCGAATCAGGTCGAATTCCGTTCAAGTGTGTCGAATAGCATAGAACAGATTACAGTAGGCTAAGTTAGGGTAGGGTAGGGTAGAATAGAGTGCAGTAGAACAGAGCAGAAGAGAAGAGAACACAACTGAAAGAATAGAATAGGGTCGAGACGAGCAGAGTATAGAAGAGTAGAGTAGAGTAGAGTCGAATATTGCCGAATAGAGCCAAAGACAGCCAAATAGAGCCCAAAAGAGCTAAATCGATAGAAACCAAGACAAATCACGCCGAATCCCGTGGAATCATGCTGTATCGCGTCGAATCCCGTCGAATTGCATTGAATCTGATCAGTTCCAATCCAATCCATTAGAATAGACTAGAGTAGGGTAGAGTCCAATACAATACAGTAGAGAATAGTTTAGGATGGAGTAGAATGGTGTAGCATGGAGTCGAGTGGAGTCGAAAAGAGATAATAGAGTTGAGTAGAGTCTAACAGAGCCGAATAGAGCCTATTCGAGCTGACTAGAGCCGAATGGAGCCGATTAGAGCTGAATCGAACCGATTTGAGCCGATTGGGGATGAATGGAGTGGAAAGGAGCCGATTTGAGCTGAATCGCATCGAGATGCGTGGAATCGAATCCAGTAGAATAGATTAGATTAGGGTAGGATGGAATAGAGTAGAATTGAACACAGTAGAAGAGAATGGAAAGAATACAATAGAATAGAGTAGAAAAGGGTAGAGCAGAGCAGAATAGTGTAGAGTAGAATAGAGTAGAGTAGAACAGAGTCGAATCAATCGGAATGGAGATGAAACGAGACAAATCGCGTCGAATGGCGTCGAATCCCATCGAATCAATTACAGTAGGGTATAGTAAAATAGCGTAGAATGGAGTAGAATGGTGTGCAATGGAATCGAGTAGAGTAGAAAAGAGCTGAAGAGAGCCGAAGAGGGCCGAAGAGGGCCAAATCGAGCTGAATTGAGCGAAATCGAGCCGAATCCAGTGAATCGAGCCTAATGGAGCCGAATCGAGCCTAATCAAGCCGAATCGACACTATTCGAGACAAATGGAGCCGAATGGACATGAATCACACTGATTCGGCCCCTAGTCGCCTCAAAATTTGTCGAATTCAATGGAATAGACTAGAGTAGGGGAGGTTCGGGTAGGCTAGGGTAGGGTAGAATGGAGTAGAATAGAATAAAACAGAACAGAACACAACAAAATAGAACAGAACAACACAGAACGAATACAGAAACGAGGAGGCTAGAGTAGAGTAGAGGGGAATAGGAGTAGAGTAGATTCGAACAGAGCCAAATCGAGCCGAATCGCGTCGAAATGGGTTGAATCAAATCCAATCAAATGGATTACACTACCTTAGAGTTGGGTAGCGTAGGGTAGGGTAGAATAGAGTAGACTAGTACAGAACACAGTAGAAACAATACAATAGAATAGAGAAGATTAGACTACAGTAGAATAGAGCTGAATAGAGCCAAATGCAGACGAAACGAGAGGAATCGTGTAGAAGCACTTAGAGTAAATTAGAGTGGTGTTGGGTAGGGTAGAGCAGAATAGAGTAGAATAGTGTAGAATAGTGTGGAATGAATAGAATGGAGTAGAATGGAGTCAAATAGAAACGAATAGAGTAGAAAAGAGTCGAATAGAGCAGAATAGGGCCGAAGAAGGCCAAATCGAGCAGATTCGAAGCGATTCAAGCCAAAACAAGCTGAATGGAGCCTAACTGAGCCGAATAGAGCCAAATCGAGCCGAATCGAGCCGACTCAAGCTTCATCGCCTCGAATCGCATTCAATGCGTCAAATCCAATCGAGACGTATAGATTAGAGAAGGGGAGGGGAGGGGAGGGTAGAATAGAACAGAATAGAGTGGAATAGAAGAGATTAGAACAGAATAGAAGGAATAGAATCGAGTAGAATAGAGTGGAAAAGAGTAGAGTCGAATACAGTCGAATAGAGCCGACTAAGCTCAATAGAGACGAATGGAGCTGAATACAGCCGAAAAGAGCTGTATACTGCCGAATCACACCTAATCGAGCGGAATCAAGCAGAATCGCACTGACTGTCACCGAACAGCGTCGAATCGAATCAGGTCGAATCGAGTCGAGCCACATCGTTTTGAATCAAACAAGGTCAAATCGCTTCATATCGTGTCGAATCCCATGGAATCACGTCGAATAACTTCGAATCGTGTGAAACCTCAGAGAATCCTACTGAATCACGTCGAGTCGCATGGAATCTCATCAAATCCCTTCGGATCTTGCCGAATCCAGTCAAGTCATATCAAATCGCTTTGCACGGAATCGAATTGAATCCAACAGATTAAAGTAGGCTAGGTTCGGGTGGGGTGCCGTAGGGTCGGGTAGGGTAGAATAGAATAGAGTACAACAGAGTAGGAGAGAACAGAACAGAACAGAAAGAATACAACAGAACAGAATAGAGTCAAAGAGAGAGAACATAGCCGAATTGAGCCGAGTGGAGACAAAACGAGACGAATCACGTCCGGTTGCTTCGAATCGCGTCAAATCAAATCGAATCGATTAGAAGAGATGAGGGTAGGGAAGGGTAGAATAGAATAGAGGAAAATAGTGAAGAATGGTGTGGAATGGAATAGAATGGAATTGAACGGAGTCCAATAAAGACGGATAGATATGAATAGAGTACAAAAGAGTCTAATAGAGCAGAATAGGGCCGGATAGGGCCAAATAAGGCCTAATTGAGCAGAATCCAGCAGAATCGATGGAATTCGAGCCTAATCGAACCGAATGGAGTGAAATGGAGTCAAGTCGAGCCGAATAGAGCCGATGCGAACTGAATCGAGCTGATTCAAGCCTAATCGCGTCAAATCGCGTGGAAATACGTCACATCGAATCTAATCAAATAGATTAGGGGAGGGGCGGGTGGGTAGAATAGAACAGAATAGTACAGAATAGAAAGAATAGAATATAGTACAGTAGGGTAGAGTAGAGAGAGTAAAGCAGAGAAGAGTAGAGCAGAGTAGAATTGAGTCAAATAGAGTCAAATAGTGCAGGATATAGCTGAAGAGAGCCAATTCTGGCCGAATCGAGTCACATGGAAACAAAACGAGATGAATCACACCGAATTGCTTCGAATCGCATCCAATCGAATAGATTAGAGTAACGTAGGGTAGAGTAGAACAGAATAGAGTAGAATAGCGTAGAATGGAGAAGAGTGGAGTCAAATGGAGTCGAACAGAGACAAATAGAGTAGAAAAGAGTCGAATCGAGCCAAATAGGGCCGAATAAGGCTGAACCGAGTGGAAACGAGCTGAATTGAAGCGATTCGAGCCAAATCGAGCTGAATCGAGCCGACTCAAGCATGATGGTGTCCAGTCGCATCGAAATGCTTTGAATCGAATCAAATGGAAGAGATTAGAATAGGTTAGGGTAGGGTAGTTTATGATAGGAAGACTAGGGTAGATGCAAGTAGAACACATTAGAGTAGACAAGAGAAGGCTAGAGTAGAAGCCTAGACTAGTAAGCTGGACTAGTCAGCTAGACTAGTGGCATAGAGCAGTAGCCTAGACAACTAGTCTTGAATGGTACCCTAAGTCAGTAATCTGAACGAGTACCCTTGCCTTAACTAGTAGTCCTAACAAGTACCCTTGCCTTAAGCAGTAGTCTTCACTAGTACCCTTGCCTTCACTAGTAGTATGTCCTTAACAAGTAGCCTGAACGGGTAGCCTTGCCTTAACCAGTACCCTCAACAAGTACCCATGCCTTAACTAGTAGCCTGGCCTTAACTAGTACCCTGGCCTTAACTAGTAGCCTGAACTAGTACACTTGCCTTAAGGAGTACCCTTGCCCGAACTACTCCCCTTAATTAGGACCCTTATTGAGTAACCCTAAGTAGTAGAGTATGGTACGGTGGGGTAGCATAGGGTAGGGAAGCATACGGTGGAACAGAGAAAATAGAAGGAAATAGAATAGAACAGCATAGGTCAGGGTAGGTTAGCTTAGTGCAGGGTATGGTAGAGTAGCATAGGATGGAATAGAGAAAATAGAAAAGGAGACTAGAAAAGAGCAGACTAGATTAGGATAGGGTAGGGTGGGGGAGGGTTGTGTAGAATACAGTAGTGTAGAATGGAATAGAATGGTGTGGAATGGAGTCGAATGGATTCGAACAGAGATGAATAGAGTAGAAAAGAGTTGAATAGAGCCGAAGAACGCTGAATAGGACCAAATATGGCCGAAATGAGCCGAATCGAGTCGAGTCCACCAGATTCGGGATGAATGGAGCCTAATGGAGCTGAAATGAGCCAAATAGAGACAAACTGAACCCAGCAAAATCGAGCCAAAACACACTTAATTGCATCCTATTGCATCGGATCTCGTCGAATTCCATCAAATCCCACCAAACCGCATCAAATCTCGCGGAATCTCACCGAATCCCGTCGAATTGTCTCAAATCGGGTCGAATGGTGTCCAACTGAATGGAATTGAATTAAATTGAATAGAGTAGTGTAGGTTAGGCTGGGATTCAGTAGGGAAGGGCACAGAAGAATAGAATAGAGTAGAACAGAAGAGAATACCAAGAGTAGAATGGAGTAGAGTTGAGTAGAGTGGAATAGTCAGAGTCGGGTAGTGCAGAATATAGATGAATAGATCCAATTCAAGCCGAATCGATTCGAATGGAGAGGAAAGGGAACAAATCTTGATGAATCGAATTGATTAGAATAGATTAGAGTAGGGTAGGGTAGAACAGAATAGAATAGAGTAGAAAAGAGTAGAATGGTGTGGAATGGAGTTGAATGGATTCGAACAGAGATGAATAGAGTAGAAAAGAGTTGAAGAGAGCCGAATAACGCTGAATAGGACCAAATATGGCCGAAATGAGCCGAATCAAGTCGAGTCCACCAGATTCGGGATGAATGGAGCCTAATGGAGCTGAAATGAGCCAAATAGAGACAAACTGAACCCAGCAAAATCGAGCCAAAACACACTTAATTGCATCCTATTGCATCGGATCTCGTCGAATTCCATCAAATCCCACCAAACCGCATCAAATCTCGCGGAATCTCACCGAATCCCGTCGAATTGTCTCAAATCGGGTCGAATGGTGTCCAACTGAATGGAATTGAATTAAATTGAATAGAGTAGTGTAGGTTAGGCTGGGATTCAGTAGGGAAGGGCACAGAAGAATAGAATAGAGTAGAACAGAAGAGAATACCAAGAGTAGAATGGAGTAGAGTTGAGTAGAGTGGAATAGTCAGAGTCGGGTAGTGCAGAATATAGATGAATAGATCCAATTCAAGCCGAATCGATTCGAATGGAGAGGAAAGGGAACAAATCGTGAAGAATCGAATTGATTAGAATAGATTAGAGTAGGGTAGGGTAGAACAGAATAGAATAGAGTAGAAAAGAGTAGAATGGTGTGGAATGGAGTTGAATGGAGCCAAATAGAGACAAATAAAGTAGAAAGGGCTGAGTAGAGCTGAACAGGGCTGAATAAGGTTCACTCGAGCCTAATTATGCTGAATTGAGCAGAATCGAGACGAATTGACCCAATTCAAGCCAAATAGAGCTAAATCGAGCCGATTCAAGCCTAATCACATGGAATCGCGTCGAAATGCGTTGAATCGAATAGATTAGTGTAGAGGAGGGTACGGCAGGAGAGGCTAGACTACAACACAACAGAACACAATAGAAAGAAGAGAATAGAATTAAGTAGAGTCGGGTCCAGTAGAATAGAGTCAAATCGAGTTGACGAGAGCTGAAAAGAGCCAAACAGAGCTGAATACAGCCGAATTGACCAAATTCAAGGTGAATCGAGATGAATCATGTCCAGTCGTTTGAAATGTGTCGAATCGAATCAAATGGATTAGTGTGGGGAAGGTAAGGTTCGGGGAGGGTAGAGAAGACTAGAATAGAGTAGAATAGAACAGAACAGAAAGAATCGAGTAGACTAGAGTCACATAGAGTCGAATACTGCCAAAAAGAGCCGAATAGAGTGGAAAAGAGCTGAATAGAACCGAATCGAGTTTAATGGAGGAGAAAGGAGATGAATCGAGCCGATATGACCCGAATCAGGTCGAATTCCGTTCAAGTGTGTCGAATAGCATAGAACAGATTACAGTAGGCTAAGTTAGGGTAGGGTAGGGTAGAATAGAGTGCAGTAGAACAGAGCAGAAGAGAAGAGAACACAACTGAAAGAATAGAATAGGGTCGAGACGAGCAGAGTATAGAAGAGTAGAGTAGAGTAGAGTCGAATATTGCCGAATAGAGCCAAAGACAGCCAAATAGAGCCCAAAAGAGCTAAATCGATAGAAACCAAGACAAATCACGCCGAATCCCGTGGAATCATGCTGTATCGCGTCAAATCCCGTCGAATTGCATTGAATCTGATCAGTTCCAATCCAATCCATTAGAATAGACTAGAGTAGGGTAGAGTCCAATACAATACAGTAGAGAATAGTTTAGGATGGAGTAGAATGGTGTAGCATGGAGTCGAGTGGAGTCGAAAAGAGATAATAGAGTTGAGTAGAGTCTAACAGAGCCGAATAGAGCCTATTCGAGCTGACTAGAGCCGAATGGAGCCGATTAGAGCTGAATCGAACCGATTTGAGCCGATTGGGGATGAATGGAGTGGAAAGGAGCCGATTTGAGCTGAATCGCATCGAGATGCGTGGAATCGAATCCAGTAGAATAGATTAGATTAGGGTAGGATGGAATAGAGTAGAATTGAACACAGTAGAAGAGAATGGAAAGAATACAATAGAATAGAGTAGAAAAGGGTAGAGCAGAGCAGAATAGTGTAGAGTAGAATAGAGTAGAGTAGAACAGAGTCGAATCAATCGGAATGGAGATGAAACGAGACAAATCGCGTCGAATGGCGTCGAATCCCATCGAATCAATTACAGTAGGGTATAGTAAAATAGCGTAGAATGGAGTAGAATGGTGTGCAATGGAATCGAGTAGAGTAGAAAAGAGCTGAAGAGAGCCGAAGAGGGCCGAAGAGGGCCAAATCGAGCTGAATTGAGCGAAATCGAGCCGAATCCAGTGAATCGAGCCTAATGGAGCCGAATCGAGCCTAATCAAGCCGAATCGACACTATTCGAGACAAATGGAGCCGAATGGACATGAATCACACTGATTCGGCCCCTAGTCGCCTCAAAATTTGTCGAATTCAATGGAATAGACTAGAGTAGGGGAGGTTCGGGTAGGCTAGGGTAGGGTAGAATGGAGTAGAATAGAATAAAACAGAACAGAACACAACAAAATAGAACAGAACAACACAGAACGAATACAGAAACGAGGAGGCTAGAGTAGAGTAGAGGGGAATAGAGTAGAGTAGAGTAGATTCGAACAGAGCCAAATCGAGCCGAATCGCGTCGAAATGGGTTGAATCAAATCCAATCAAATGGATTACACTACCTTAGAGTTGGGTAGCGTAGGGTAGGGTAGAATAGAGTAGACTAGTACAGAACACAGTAGAAACAATACAATAGAATAGAGAAGATTAGACTACAGTAGAATAGAGCTGAATAGAGCCAAATGCAGACGAAACGAGAGGAATCGTGTAGAAGCACTTAGAGTAAATTAGAGTGGTGTTGGGTAGGGTAGAGCAGAATAGAGTAGAATAGTGTAGAATAGTGTGGAATGAATAGAATGGAGTAGAATGGAGTCAAATAGAAACGAATAGAGTAGAAAAGAGTCGAATAGAGCAGAATAGGGCCGAAGAAGGCCAAATCGAGCAGATTCGAAGCGATTCAAGCCAAAACAAGCTGAATGGAGCCTAACTGAGCCGAATAGAGCCAAATCGAGCCGAATCGAGCCGACTCAAGCTTCATCGCCTCGAATCGCATTCAATGCGTCAAATCCAATCGAGACGTATAGATTAGAGAAGGGGAGGGGAGGGGAGGGTAGAATAGAACAGAGTAGAGTGGAATAGAAGAGATTAGAACAGAATAGAAGGAATAGAATCGAGTAGAATAGAGTGGAAAAGAGTAGAGTCGAATACAGTCGAATAGAGCCGACTAAGCTCAATAGAGACGAATGGAGCTGAATACAGCCGAAAAGAGCTGTATACTGCCGAATCACACCTAATCGAGCGGAATCAAGCAGAATCGCACTGACTGTCACCGAACAGCGTCGAATCGAATCAGGTCGAATCGAGTCGAGCCACATCGTTTTGAATCAAACAAGGTCAAATCGCTTCATATCGTGTCGAATCCCATGGAATCACGTCGAATAACTTCGAATCGTGTGAAACCTCAGAGAATCCTACTGAATCACGTCGAGTCGCATGGAATCTCATCAAATCCCTTCGGATCTTGCCGAATCCAGTCAAGTCATATCAAATCGCTTTGCACGGAATCGAATTGAATCCAACAGATTAAAGTAGGCTAGGTTCGGGTGGGGTGCCGTAGGGTCGGGTAGGGTAGAATAGAATAGAGTACAACAGAGTAGGAGAGAACAGAACAGAACAGAAAGAATACAACAGAACAGAATAGAGTCAAAGAGAGAGAACATAGCCGAATTGAGCCGAGTGGAGACAAAACGAGACGAATCACGTCCAGTTGCTTCGAATCGCGTCAAATCAAATCGAATCGATTAGAAGAGATGAGGGTAGGGAAGGGTAGAATAGAATAGAGGAAAATAGTGAAGAATGGTGTGGAATGGAATAGAATGGAATTGAACGGAGTCCAATAAAGACGGATAGATATGAATAGAGTACAAAAGAGTCTAATAGAGCAGAATAGGGCCGGATAGGGCCAAATAAGGCCTAATTGAGCAGAATCCAGCAGAATCGATGGAATTCGAGCCTAATCGAACCGAATGGAGTGAAATGGAGTCAAGTCGAGCCGAATAGAGCCGATGCGAACTGAATCGAGCTGATTCAAGCCTAATCGCGTCAAATCGCGTGGAAATACGTCACATCGAATCTAATCAAATAGATTAGGGGAGGGGCGGGTGGGTAGAATAGAACAGAATAGTACAGAATAGAAAGAATAGAATATAGTACAGTAGGGTAGAGTAGAGAGAGTAAAGCAGAGAAGAGTAGAGCAGAGTAGAATTGAGTCAAATAGAGTCAAATAGTGCAGGATATAGCTGAAGAGAGCCAATTCTGGCCGAATCGAGTCACATGGAAACAAAACGAGATGAATCACACCGAATTGCTTCGAATCGCATCCAATCGAATAGATTAGAGTAACGTAGGGTAGAGTAGAACAGAATAGAGTAGAATAGCGTAGAATGGAGAAGAGTGGAGTCAAATGGAGTCGAACAGAGACAAATAGAGTAGAAAAGAGTCGAATCGAGCCAAATAGGGCCGAATAAGGCTGAACCGAGTGGAAACGAGCTGAATTGAAGCGATTCGAGCCAAATCGAGCTGAATCGAGCCGACTCAAGCATGATGGTGTCCAGTCGCATCGAAATGCTTTGAATCGAATCAAATGGAAGAGATTAGAATAGGTTAGGGTAGGGTAGTTTATGATAGGAAGACTAGGGTAGATGCAAGTAGAACACATTAGAGTAGACAAGAGAAGGCTAGAGTAGAAGCCTAGACTAGTAAGCTGGACTAGTCAGCTAGACTAGTGGCATAGAGCAGTAGCCTAGACAACTAGTCTTGAATGGTACCCTAAGTCAGTAATCTGAACGAGTACCCTTGCCTTAACTAGTAGTCCTAACAAGTACCCTTGCCTTAAGCAGTAGTCTTCACTAGTACCCTTGCCTTCACTAGTAGTATGTCCTTAACAAGTAGCCTGAACGGGTAGCCTTGCCTTAACCAGTACCCTCAACAAGTACCCATGCCTTAACTAGTAGCCTGGCCTTAACTAGTAGCCTGAACTAGTACACTTGCCTTAAGGAGTACCCTTGCCCGAACTACTCCCCTTAATTAGGACCCTTATTGAGTAACCCTAAGTAGTAGAGTATGGTACGGTGGGGTAGCATAGGGTAGGGAAGCATACGGTGGAACAGAGAAAATAGAAGGAAATAGAATAGAACAGCATAGGTCAGGGTAGGTTAGCTTAGTGCAGGGTATGGTAGAGTAGCATAGGATGGAATAGAGAAAATAGAAAAGGAGACTAGAAAAGAGCAGACTAGATTAGGATAGGGTAGGGTGGGGGAGGGTTGTGTAGAATACAGTAGTGTAGAATGGAATAGAATGGTGTGGAATGGAGTCGAATGGATTCGAACAGAGATGAATAGAGTAGAAAAGAGTTGAATAGAGCCGAAGAACGCTGAATAGGACCAAATATGGCCGAAATGAGCCGAATCGAGTCGAGTCCACCAGATTCGGGATGAATGGAGCCTAATGGAGCTGAAATGAGCCAAATAGAGACAAACTGAACCCAGCAAAATCGAGCCAAAACACACTTAATTGCATCCTATTGCATCGGATCTCGTCGAATTCCATCAAATCCCACCAAACCGCATCAAATCTCGCGGAATCTCACCGAATCCCGTCGAATTGTCTCAAATCGGGTCGAATGGTGTCCAACTGAATGGAATTGAATTAAATTGAATAGAGTAGTGTAGGTTAGGCTGGGATTCAGTAGGGAAGGGCACAGAAGAATAGAATAGAGTAGAACAGAAGAGAATACCAAGAGTAGAATGGAGTAGAGTTGAGTAGAGTGGAATAGTCAGAGTCGGGTAGTGCAGAATATAGATGAATAGATCCAATTCAAGCCGAATCGATTCGAATGGAGAGGAAAGGGAACAAATCTTGATGAATCGAATTGATTAGAATAGATTAGAGTAGGGTAGGGTAGAACAGAATAGAATAGAGTAGAAAAGAGTAGAATGGTGTGGAATGGAGTTGAATGGATTCGAACAGAGATGAATAGAGTAGAAAAGAGTTGAAGAGAGCCGAATAACGCTGAATAGGACCAAATATGGCCGAAATGAGCCGAATCAAGTCGAGTCCACCAGATTCGGGATGAATGGAGCCTAATGGAGCTGAAATGAGCCAAATAGAGACAAACTGAACCCAGCAAAATCGAGCCAAAACACACTTAATTGCATCCTATTGCATCGGATCTCGTCGAATTCCATCAAATCCCACCAAACCGCATCAAATCTCGCGGAATCTCACCGAATCCCGTCGAATTGTCTCAAATCGGGTCGAATGGTGTCCAACTGAATGGAATTGAATTAAATTGAATAGAGTAGTGTAGGTTAGGCTGGGATTCAGTAGGGAAGGGCACAGAAGAATAGAATAGAGTAGAACAGAAGAGAATACCAAGAGTAGAATGGAGTAGAGTTGAGTAGAGTGGAATAGTCAGAGTCGGGTAGTGCAGAATATAGATGAATAGATCCAATTCAAGCCGAATCGATTCGAATGGAGAGGAAAGGGAACAAATCGTGAAGAATCGAATTGATTAGAATAGATTAGAGTAGGGTAGGGTAGAACAGAATAGAATAGAGTAGAAAAGAGTAGAATGGTGTGGAATGGAGTTGAATGGAGCCAAATAGAGACAAATAAAGTAGAAAGGGCTGAGTAGAGCTGAACAGGGCTGAATAAGGTTCACTCGAGCCTAATTATGCTGAATTGAGCAGAATCGAGACGAATTGACCCAATTCAAGCCAAATAGAGCTAAATCGAGCCGATTCAAGCCTAATCACATGGAATCGCGTCGAAATGCGTTGAATCGAATAGATTAGTGTAGAGGAGGGTACGGCAGGAGAGGCTAGACTACAACACAACAGAACACAATAGAAAGAAGAGAATAGAATTAAGTAGAGTCGGGTCCAGTAGAATAGAGTCAAATCGAGTTGACGAGAGCTGAAAAGAGCCAAACAGAGCTGAATACAGCCGAATTGACCAAATTCAAGGTGAATCGAGATGAATCATGTCCAGTCGTTTGAAATGTGTCGAATCGAATCAAATGGATTAGTGTGGGGAAGGTAAGGTTCGGGGAGGGTAGAGAAGACTAGAATAGAGTAGAATAGAACAGAACAGAAAGAATCGAGTAGACTAGAGTCACATAGAGTCGAATACTGCCAAAAAGAGCCGAATAGAGTGGAAAAGAGCTGAATAGAACCGAATCGAGTTTAATGGAGGAGAAAGGAGATGAATCGAGCCGATATGACCCGAATCAGGTCGAATTCCGTTCAAGTGTGTCGAATAGCATAGAACAGATTACAGTAGGCTAAGTTAGGGTAGGGTAGGGTAGAATAGAGTGCAGTAGAACAGAGCAGAAGAGAAGAGAACACAACTGAAAGAATAGAATAGGGTCGAGACGAGCAGAGTATAGAAGAGTAGAGTAGAGTAGAGTCGAATATTGCCGAATAGAGCCAAAGACAGCCAAATAGAGCCCAAAAGAGCTAAATCGATAGAAACCAAGACAAATCACGCCGAATCCCGTGGAATCATGCTGTATCGCGTCGAATCCCGTCGAATTGCATTGAATCTGATCAGTTCCAATCCAATCCATTAGAATAGACTAGAGTAGGGTAGAGTCCAATACAATACAGTAGAGAATAGTTTAGGATGGAGTAGAATGGTGTAGCATGGAGTCGAGTGGAGTCGAAAAGAGATAATAGAGTTGAGTAGAGTCTAACAGAGCCGAATAGAGCCTATTCGAGCTGACTAGAGCCGAATGGAGCCGATTAGAGCTGAATCGAACCGATTTGAGCCGATTGGGGATGAATGGAGTGGAAAGGAGCCGATTTGAGCTGAATCGCATCGAGATGCGTGGAATCGAATCCAGTAGAATAGATTAGATTAGGGTAGGATGGAATAGAGTAGAATTGAACACAGTAGAAGAGAATGGAAAGAATACAATAGAATAGAGTAGAAAAGGGTAGAGCAGAGCAGAATAGTGTAGAGTAGAATAGAGTAGAGTAGAACAGAGTCGAATCAATCGGAATGGAGATGAAACGAGACAAATCGCGTCGAATGGCGTCGAATCCCATCGAATCAATTACAGTAGGGTATAGTAAAATAGCGTAGAATGGAGTAGAATGGTGTGCAATGGAATCGAGTAGAGTAGAAAAGAGCTGAAGAGAGCCGAAGAGGGCCGAAGAGGGCCAAATCGAGCTGAATTGAGCGAAATCGAGCCGAATCCAGTGAATCGAGCCTAATGGAGCCGAATCGAGCCTAATCAAGCCGAATCGACACTATTCGAGACAAATGGAGCCGAATGGACATGAATCACACTGATTCGGCCCCTAGTCGCCTCAAAATTTGTCGAATTCAATGGAATAGACTAGAGTAGGGGAGGTTCGGGTAGGCTAGGGTAGGGTAGAATGGAGTAGAATAGAATAAAACAGAACAGAACACAACAAAATAGAACAGAACAACACAGAACGAATACAGAAACGAGGAGGCTAGAGTAGAGTAGAGGGGAATAGGAGTAGAGTAGATTCGAACAGAGCCAAATCGAGCCGAATCGCGTCGAAATGGGTTGAATCAAATCCAATCAAATGGATTACACTACCTTAGAGTTGGGTAGCGTAGGGTAGGGTAGAATAGAGTAGACTAGTACAGAACACAGTAGAAACAATACAATAGAATAGAGAAGATTAGACTACAGTAGAATAGAGCTGAATAGAGCCAAATGCAGACGAAACGAGAGGAATCGTGTAGAAGCACTTAGAGTAAATTAGAGTGGTGTTGGGTAGGGTAGAGCAGAATAGAGTAGAATAGTGTAGAATAGTGTGGAATGAATAGAATGGAGTAGAATGGAGTCAAATAGAAACGAATAGAGTAGAAAAGAGTCGAATAGAGCAGAATAGGGCCGAAGAAGGCCAAATCGAGCAGATTCGAAGCGATTCAAGCCAAAACAAGCTGAATGGAGCCTAACTGAGCCGAATAGAGCCAAATCGAGCCGAATCGAGCCGACTCAAGCTTCATCGCCTCGAATCGCATTCAATGCGTCAAATCCAATCGAGACGTATAGATTAGAGAAGGGGAGGGGAGGGGAGGGTAGAATAGAACAGAGTAGAGTGGAATAGAAGAGATTAGAACAGAATAGAAGGAATAGAATCGAGTAGAATAGAGTGGAAAAGAGTAGAGTCGAATACAGTCGAATAGAGCCGACTAAGCTCAATAGAGACGAATGGAGCTGAATACAGCCGAAAAGAGCTGTATACTGCCGAATCACACCTAATCGAGCGGAATCAAGCAGAATCGCACTGACTGTCACCGAACAGCGTCGAATCGAATCAGGTCGAATCGAGTCGAGCCACATCGTTTTGAATCAAACAAGGTCAAATCGCTTCATATCGTGTCGAATCCCATGGAATCACGTCGAATAACTTCGAATCGTGTGAAACCTCAGAGAATCCTACTGAATCACGTCGAGTCGCATGGAATCTCATCAAATCCCTTCGGATCTTGCCGAATCCAGTCAAGTCATATCAAATCGCTTTGCACGGAATCGAATTGAATCCAACAGATTAAAGTAGGCTAGGTTCGGGTGGGGTGCCGTAGGGTCGGGTAGGGTAGAATAGAATAGAGTACAACAGAGTAGGAGAGAACAGAACAGAACAGAAAGAATACAACAGAACAGAATAGAGTCAAAGAGAGAGAACATAGCCGAATTGAGCCGAGTGGAGACAAAACGAGACGAATCACGTCCGGTTGCTTCGAATCGCGTCAAATCAAATCGAATCGATTAGAAGAGATGAGGGTAGGGAAGGGTAGAATAGAATAGAGGAAAATAGTGAAGAATGGTGTGGAATGGAATAGAATGGAATTGAACGGAGTCCAATAAAGACGGATAGATATGAATAGAGTACAAAAGAGTCTAATAGAGCAGAATAGGGCCGGATAGGGCCAAATAAGGCCTAATTGAGCAGAATCCAGCAGAATCGATGGAATTCGAGCCTAATCGAACCGAATGGAGTGAAATGGAGTCAAGTCGAGCCGAATAGAGCCGATGCGAACTGAATCGAGCTGATTCAAGCCTAATCGCGTCAAATCGCGTGGAAATACGTCACATCGAATCTAATCAAATAGATTAGGGGAGGGGCGGGTGGGTAGAATAGAACAGAATAGTACAGAATAGAAAGAATAGAATATAGTACAGTAGGGTAGAGTAGAGAGAGTAAAGCAGAGAAGAGTAGAGCAGAGTAGAATTGAGTCAAATAGAGTCAAATAGTGCAGGATATAGCTGAAGAGAGCCAATTCTGGCCGAATCGAGTCACATGGAAACAAAACGAGATGAATCACACCGAATTGCTTCGAATCGCATCCAATCGAATAGATTAGAGTAACGTAGGGTAGAGTAGAACAGAATAGAGTAGAATAGCGTAGAATGGAGAAGAGTGGAGTCAAATGGAGTCGAACAGAGACAAATAGAGTAGAAAAGAGTCGAATCGAGCCAAATAGGGCCGAATAAGGCTGAACCGAGTGGAAACGAGCTGAATTGAAGCGATTCGAGCCAAATCGAGCTGAATCGAGCCGACTCAAGCATGATGGTGTCCAGTCGCATCGAAATGCTTTGAATCGAATCAAATGGAAGAGATTAGAATAGGTTAGGGTAGGGTAGTTTATGATAGGAAGACTAGGGTAGATGCAAGTAGAACACATTAGAGTAGACAAGAGAAGGCTAGAGTAGAAGCCTAGACTAGTAAGCTGGACTAGTCAGCTAGACTAGTGGCATAGAGCAGTAGCCTAGACAACTAGTCTTGAATGGTACCCTAAGTCAGTAATCTGAACGAGTACCCTTGCCTTAACTAGTAGTCCTAACAAGTACCCTTGCCTTAAGCAGTAGTCTTCACTAGTACCCTTGCCTTCACTAGTAGTATGTCCTTAACAAGTAGCCTGAACGGGTACCCTTGCCTTAACCAGTACCTTCAACAAGTACCCATGCCTTAACTAGTAGCCTGGCCTTAACTAGTACCCTGGCCTTAACTAGTAGCCTGAACTAGTACACTTGCCTTAAGGAGTACCCTTGCCCGAACTACTCCCCTTAATTAGGACCCTTATTGAGTAACCCTAAGTAGTAGAGTATGGTACGGTGGGGTAGCATAGGGTAGGGAAGCATACGGTGGAACAGAGAAAATAGAAGGAAATAGAATAGAACAGCATAGGTCAGGGTAGGTTAGCTTAGTGCAGGGTATGGTAGAGTAGCATAGGATGGAATAGAGAAAATAGAAAAGGAGACTAGAAAAGAGCAGACTAGATTAGGATAGGGTAGGGTGGGGGAGGGTTGTGTAGAATACAGTAGTGTAGAATGGAATAGAATGGTGTGGAATGGAGTCGAATGGATTCGAACAGAGATGAATAGAGTAGAAAAGAGTTGAATAGAGCCGAAGAACGCTGAATAGGACCAAATATGGCCGAAATGAGCCGAATCGAGTCGAGTCCACCAGATTCGGGATGAATGGAGCCTAATGGAGCTGAAATGAGCCAAATAGAGACAAACTGAACCCAGCAAAATCGAGCCAAAACACACTTAATTGCATCCTATTGCATCGGATCTCGTCGAATTCCATCAAATCCCACCAAACCGCATCAAATCTCGCGGAATCTCACCGAATCCCGTCGAATTGTCTCAAATCGGGTCGAATGGTGTCCAACTGAATGGAATTGAATTAAATTGAATAGAGTAGTGTAGGTTAGGCTGGGATTCAGTAGGGAAGGGCACAGAAGAATAGAATAGAGTAGAACAGAAGAGAATACCAAGAGTAGAATGGAGTAGAGTTGAGTAGAGTGGAATAGTCAGAGTCGGGTAGTGCAGAATATAGATGAATAGATCCAATTCAAGCCGAATCGATTCGAATGGAGAGGAAAGGGAACAAATCTTGATGAATCGAATTGATTAGAATAGATTAGAGTAGGGTAGGGTAGAACAGAATAGAATAGAGTAGAAAAGAGTAGAATGGTGTGGAATGGAGTTGAATGGAGCCAAATAGAGACAAATAAAGTAGAAAGGGCTGAGTAGAGCTGAACAGGGCTGAATAAGGTTCACTCGAGCCTAATTATGCTGAATTGAGCAGAATCGAGACGAATTGACCCAATTCAAGCCAAATAGAGCTAAATCGAGCCGATTCAAGCCTAATCACATGGAATCGCGTCGAAATGCGTTGAATCGAATAGATTAGTGTAGAGGAGGGTACGGCAGGAGAGGCTAGACTACAACACAACAGAACACAATAGAAAGAAGAGAATAGAATTAAGTAGAGTCGGGTCCAGTAGAATAGAGTCAAATCGAGTTGACGAGAGCTGAAAAGAGCCAAACAGAGCTGAATACAGCCGAATTGACCAAATTCAAGGTGAATCGAGATGAATCATGTCCAGTCGTTTGAAATGTGTCGAATCGAATCAAATGGATTAGTGTGGGGAAGGTAAGGTTCGGGGAGGGTAGAGAAGACTAGAATAGAGTAGAATAGAACAGAACAGAAAGAATCGAGTAGACTAGAGTCACATAGAGTCGAATACTGCCAAAAAGAGCCGAATAGAGTGGAAAAGAGCTGAATAGAACCGAATCGAGTTTAATGGAGGAGAAAGGAGATGAATCGAGCCGATATGACCCGAATCAGGTCGAATTCCGTTCAAGTGTGTCGAATAGCATAGAACAGATTACAGTAGGCTAAGTTAGGGTAGGGTAGGGTAGAATAGAGTGCAGTAGAACAGAGCAGAAGAGAAGAGAACACAACTGAAAGAATAGAATAGGGTCGAGACGAGCAGAGTATAAAAGAGTAGAGTAGAGTAGAGTCGAATATTGCCGAATAGAGCCAAAGACAGCCAAATAGAGCCCAAAAGAGCTAAATCGATAGAAACCAAGACAAATCACGCCGAATCCCGTGGAATCATGCTGTATCGCGTCGAATCCCGTCGAATTGCATTGAATCTGATCAGTTCCAATCCAATCCATTAGAATAGACTAGAGTAGGGTAGAGTCCAATACAATACAGTAGAGAATAGTTTAGGATGGAGTAGAATGGTGTAGCATGGAGTCGAGTGGAGTCGAAAAGAGATAATAGAGTTGAGTAGAGTCTAACAGAGCCGAATAGAGCCTATTCGAGCTGACTAGAGCCGAATGGAGCCGATTAGAGCTGAATCGAACCGATTTGAGCCGATTGGGGATGAATGGAGTGGAAAGGAGCCGATTTGAGCTGAATCGCATCGAGATGCGTGGAATCGAATCCAGTAGAATAGATTAGATTAGGGTAGGATGGAATAGAGTAGAATTGAACACAGTAGAAGAGAATGGAAAGAATACAATAGAATAGAGTAGAAAAGGGTAGAGCAGAGCAGAATAGTGTAGAGTAGAATAGAGTAGAGTAGAACAGAGTCGAATCAATCGGAATGGAGATGAAACGAGACAAATCGCGTCGAATGGCGTCGAATCCCATCGAATCAATTACAGTAGGGTATAGTAAAATAGCGTAGAATGGAGTAGAATGGTGTGCAATGGAATCGAGTAGAGTAGAAAAGAGCTGAAGAGAGCCGAAGAGGGCCGAAGAGGGCCAAATCGAGCTGAATTGAGCGAAATCGAGCCGAATCCAGTGAATCGAGCCTAATGGAGCCAAATCGAGCCTAATCAAGCCGAATCGACACTATTCGAGACAAATGGAGCCGAATGGACATGAATCACACTGATTCGGCCCCTAGTCGCCTCAAAATTTGTCGAATTCAATGGAATAGACTAGAGTAGGGGAGGTTCGGGTAGGCTAGGGTAGGGTAGAATGGAGTAGAATAGAATAAAACAGAACAGAACACAACAAAATAGAACAGAACAACACAGAACGAATACAGAAACGAGGAGGCTAGAGTAGAGTAGAGGGGAATAGGAGTAGAGTAGATTCGAACAGAGCCAAATCGAGCCGAATCGCGTCGAAATGGGTTGAATCAAATCCAATCAAATGGATTACACTACCTTAGAGTTGGGTAGCGTAGGGTAGGGTAGAATAGAGTAGACTAGTACAGAACACAGTAGAAACAATACAATAGAATAGAGAAGATTAGACTACAGTAGAATAGAGCTGAATAGAGCCAAATGCAGACGAAACGAGAGGAATCGTGTAGAAGCACTTAGAGTAAATTAGAGTGGTGTTGGGTAGGGTAGAGCAGAATAGAGTAGAATAGTGTAGAATAGTGTGGAATGAATAGAATGGAGTAGAATGGAGTCAAATAGAAACGAATAGAGTAGAAAAGAGTCGAATAGAGCAGAATAGGGCCGAAGAAGGCCAAATCGAGCAGATTCGAAGCGATTCAAGCCAAAACAAGCTGAATGGAGCCTAACTGAGCCGAATAGAGCCAAATCGAGCCGAATCGAGCCGACTCAAGCTTCATCGCCTCGAATCGCATTCAATGCGTCAAATCCAATCGAGACGTATAGATTAGAGAAGGGGAGGGGAGGGGAGGGTAGAATAGAACAGAGTAGAGTGGAATAGAAGAGATTAGAACAGAATAGAAGGAATAGAATCGAGTAGAATAGAGTGGAAAAGAGTAGAGTCGAATACAGTCGAATAGAGCCGACTAAGCTCAATAGAGACGAATGGAGCTGAATACAGCCGAAAAGAGCTGTATACTGCCGAATCACACCTAATCGAGCGGAATCAAGCAGAATCGCACTGACTGTCACCGAACAGCGTCGAATCGAATCAGGTCGAATCGAGTCGAGCCACATCGTTTTGAATCAAACAAGGTCAAATCGCTTCATATCGTGTCGAATCCCATGGAATCACGTCGAATAACTTCGAATCGTGTGAAACCTCAGAGAATCCTACTGAATCACGTCGAGTCGCATGGAATCTCATCAAATCCCTTCGGATCTTGCCGAATCCAGTCAAGTCATATCAAATCGCTTTGCACGGAATCGAATTGAATCCAACAGATTAAAGTAGGCTAGGTTCGGGTGGGGTGCCGTAGGGTCGGGTAGGGTAGAATAGAATAGAGTACAACAGAGTAGGAGAGAACAGAACAGAACAGAAAGAATACAACAGAACAGAATAGAGTCAAAGAGAGAGAACATAGCCGAATTGAGCCGAGTGGAGACAAAACGAGACGAATCACGTCCGGTTGCTTCGAATCGCGTCAAATCAAATCGAATCGATTAGAAGAGATGAGGGTAGGGAAGGGTAGAATAGAATAGAGGAAAATAGTGAAGAATGGTGTGGAATGGAATAGAATGGAATTGAACGGAGTCCAATAAAGACGGATAGATATGAATAGAGTACAAAAGAGTCTAATAGAGCAGAATAGGGCCGGATAGGGCCAAATAAGGCCTAATTGAGCAGAATCCAGCAGAATCGATGGAATTCGAGCCTAATCGAACCGAATGGAGTGAAATGGAGTCAAGTCGAGCCGAATAGAGCCGATGCGAACTGAATCGAGCTGATTCAAGCCTAATCGCGTCAAATCGCGTGGAAATACGTCACATCGAATCTAATCAAATAGATTAGGGGAGGGGCGGGTGGGTAGAATAGAACAGAATAGTACAGAATAGAAAGAATAGAATATAGTACAGTAGGGTAGAGTAGAGAGAGTAAAGCAGAGAAGAGTAGAGCAGAGTAGAATTGAGTCAAATAGAGTCAAATAGTGCAGGATATAGCTGAAGAGAGCCAATTCTGGCCGAATCGAGTCACATGGAAACAAAACGAGATGAATCACACCGAATTGCTTCGAATCGCATCCAATCGAATAGATTAGAGTAACGTAGGGTAGAGTAGAACAGAATAGAGTAGAATAGCGTAGAATGGAGAAGAGTGGAGTCAAATGGAGTCGAACAGAGACAAATAGAGTAGAAAAGAGTCGAATCGAGCCAAATAGGGCCGAATAAGGCTGAACCGAGTGGAAACGAGCTGAATTGAAGCGATTCGAGCCAAATCGAGCTGAATCGAGCCGACTCAAGCATGATGGTGTCCAGTCGCATCGAAATGCTTTGAATCGAATCAAATGGAAGAGATTAGAATAGGTTAGGGTAGGGTAGTTTATGATAGGAAGACTAGGGTAGATGCAAGTAGAACACATTAGAGTAGACAAGAGAAGGCTAGAGTAGAAGCCTAGACTAGTAAGCTGGACTAGTCAGCTAGACTAGTGGCATAGAGCAGTAGCCTAGACAACTAGTCTTGAATGGTACCCTAAGTCAGTAATCTGAACGAGTACCCTTGCCTTAACTAGTAGTCCTAACAAGTACCCTTGCCTTAAGCAGTAGTCTTCACTAGTACCCTTGCCTTCACTAGTAGTATGTCCTTAACAAGTAGCCTGAACGGGTACCCTTGCCTTAACCAGTACCTTCAACAAGTACCCATGCCTTAACTAGTAGCCTGGCCTTAACTAGTACCCTGGCCTTAACTAGTAGCCTGAACTAGTACACTTGCCTTAAGGAGTACCCTTGCCCGAACTACTCCCCTTAATTAGGACCCTTATTGAGTAACCCTAAGTAGTAGAGTATGGTACGGTGGGGTAGCATAGGGTAGGGAAGCATACGGTGGAACAGAGAAAATAGAAGGAAATAGAATAGAACAGCATAGGTCAGGGTAGGTTAGCTTAGTGCAGGGTATGGTAGAGTAGCATAGGATGGAATAGAGAAAATAGAAAAGGAGACTAGAAAAGAGCAGACTAGATTAGGATAGGGTAGGGTGGGGGAGGGTTGTGTAGAATACAGTAGTGTAGAATGGAATAGAATGGTGTGGAATGGAGTCGAATGGATTCGAACAGAGATGAATAGAGTAGAAAAGAGTTGAATAGAGCCGAAGAACGCTGAATAGGACCAAATATGGCCGAAATGAGCCGAATCGAGTCGAGTCCACCAGATTCGGGATGAATGGAGCCTAATGGAGCTGAAATGAGCCAAATAGAGACAAACTGAACCCAGCAAAATCGAGCCAAAACACACTTAATTGCATCCTATTGCATCGGATCTCGTCGAATTCCATCAAATCCCACCAAACCGCATCAAATCTCGCGGAATCTCACCGAATCCCGTCGAATTGTCTCAAATCGGGTCGAATGGTGTCCAACTGAATGGAATTGAATTAAATTGAATAGAGTAGTGTAGGTTAGGCTGGGATTCAGTAGGGAAGGGCACAGAAGAATAGAATAGAGTAGAACAGAAGAGAATACCAAGAGTAGAATGGAGTAGAGTTGAGTAGAGTGGAATAGTCAGAGTCGGGTAGTGCAGAATATAGATGAATAGATCCAATTCAAGCCGAATCGATTCGAATGGAGAGGAAAGGGAACAAATCTTGATGAATCGAATTGATTAGAATAGATTAGAGTAGGGTAGGGTAGAACAGAATAGAATAGAGTAGAAAAGAGTAGAATGGTATGGAATGGAGTTGAATGGAGCCAAATAGAGACAAATAAAGTAGAAAGGGCTGAGTAGAGCTGAACAGGGCTGAATAAGGTTCACTCGAGCCTAATTATGCTGAATTGAGCAGAATCGAGACGAATTGACCCAATTCAAGCCAAATAGAGCTAAATCGAGCCGATTCAAGCCTAATCACATGGAATCGCGTCGAAATGCGTTGAATCGAATAGATTAGTGTAGAGGAGGGTACGGCAGGAGAGGCTAGACTACAACACAACAGAACACAATAGAAAGAAGAGAATAGAATTAAGTAGAGTCGGGTCCAGTAGAATAGAGTCAAATCGAGTTGACGAGAGCTGAAAAGAGCCAAACAGAGCTGAATACAGCCGAATTGACCAAATTCAAGGTGAATCGAGATGAATCATGTCCAGTCGTTTGAAATGTGTCGAATCGAATCAAATGGATTAGTGTGGGGAAGGTAAGGTTCGGGGAGGGTAGAGAAGACTAGAATAGAGTAGAATAGAACAGAACAGAAAGAATCGAGTAGACTAGAGTCACATAGAGTCGAATACTGCCAAAAAGAGCCGAATAGAGTGGAAAAGAGCTGAATAGAACCGAATCGAGTTTAATGGAGGAGAAAGGAGATGAATCGAGCCGATATGAGCCGAATCAGGTCGAATTCCGTTCAAGTGTGTCGAATAGCATAGAACAGATTACAGTAGGCTAAGTTAGGGTAGGGTAGGGTAGAATAGAGTGCAGTAGAACAGAGCAGAAGAGAAGAGAACACAACTGAAAGAATAGAATAGGGTCGAGACGAGCAGAGTATAGAAGAGTAGAGTAGAGTAGAGTCGAATATTGCCGAATAGAGCCAAAGACAGCCAAATAGAGCCCAAAAGAGCTAAATCGATAGAAACCAAGACAAATCACGCCGAATCCCGTGGAATCATGCTGTATCGCGTCGAATCCCGTCGAATTGCATTGAATCTGATCAGTTCCAATCCAATCCATTAGAATAGACTAGAGTAGGGTAGAGTCCAATACAATACAGTAGAGAATAGTTTAGGATGGAGTAGAATGGTGTAGCATGGAGTCGAGTGGAGTCGAAAAGAGATAATAGAGTTGAGTAGAGTCTAACAGAGCCGAATAGAGCCTATTCGAGCTGACTAGAGCCGAATGGAGCCGATTAGAGCTGAATCGAACCGATTTGAGCCGATTGGGGATGAATGGAGTGGAAAGGAGCCGATTTGAGCTGAATCGCATCGAGATGCGTGGAATCGAATCCAGTAGAATAGATTAGATTAGGGTAGGATGGAATAGAGTAGAATTGAACACAGTAGAAGAGAATGGAAAGAATACAATAGAATAGAGTAGAAAAGGGTAGAGCAGAGCAGAATAGTGTAGAGTAGAATAGAGTAGAGTAGAACAGAGTCGAATCAATCGGAATGGAGATGAAACGAGACAAATCGCGTCGAATGGCGTCGAATCCCATCGAATCAATTACAGTAGGGTATAGTAAAATAGCGTAGAATGGAGTAGAATGGTGTGCAATGGAATCGAGTAGAGTAGAAAAGAGCTGAAGAGAGCCGAAGAGGGCCGAAGAGGGCCAAATCGAGCTGAATTGAGCGAAATCGAGCCGAATCCAGTGAATCGAGCCTAATGGAGCCGAATCGAGCCTAATCAAGCCGAATCGACACTATTCGAGACAAATGGAGCCGAATGGACATGAATCACACTGATTCGGCCCCTAGTCGCCTCAAAATTTGTCGAATTCAATGGAATAGACTAGAGTAGGGGAGGTTCGGGTAGGCTAGGGTAGGGTAGAATGGAGTAGAATAGAATAAAACAGAACAGAACACAACAAAATAGAACAGAACAACACAGAACGAATACAGAAACGAGGAGGCTAGAGTAGAGTAGAGGGGAATAGAGTAGAGTAGAGTAGATTCGAACAGAGCCAAATCGAGCCGAATCGCGTCGAAATGGGTTGAATCAAATCCAATCAAATGGATTACACTACCTTAGAGTTGGGTAGCGTAGGGTAGGGTAGAATAGAGTAGACTAGTACAGAACACAGTAGAAACAATACAATAGAATAGAGAAGATTAGACTACAGTAGAATAGAGCTGAATAGAGCCAAATGCAGACGAAACGAGAGGAATCGTGTAGAAGCACTTAGAGTAAATTAGAGTGGTGTTGGGTAGGGTAGAGCAGAATAGAGTAGAATAGTGTAGAATAGTGTGGAATGAATAGAATGGAGTAGAATGGAGTCAAATAGAAACGAATAGAGTAGAAAAGAGTCGAATAGAGCAGAATAGGGCCGAAGAAGGCCAAATCGAGCAGATTCGAAGCGATTCAAGCCAAAACAAGCTGAATGGAGCCTAACTGAGCCGAATAGAGCCAAATCGAGCCGAATCGAGCCGACTCAAGCTTCATCGCCTCGAATCGCATTCAATGCGTCAAATCCAATCGAGACGTATAGATTAGAGAAGGGGAGGGGAGGGGAGGGTAGAATAGAACAGAGTAGAGTGGAATAGAAGAGATTAGAACAGAATAGAAGGAATAGAATCGAGTAGAATAGAGTGGAAAAGAGTAGAGTCGAATACAGTCGAATAGAGCCGACTAAGCTGAATAGAGACGAATGGAGCTGAATACAGCCGAAAAGAGCTGTATACTGCCGAATCACACCTAATCGAGCGGAATCAAGCAGAATCGCACTGACTGTCACCGAACAGCATCGAATCGAATCAGGTCGAATCGAGTCGAGCCACATCGTTTTGAATCAAACAAGGTCAAATCGCTTCATATCGTGTCGAATCCCATGGAATCACGTCGAATAACTTCGAATCGTGTGAAACCTCAGAGAATCCTACTGAATCACGTCGAGTCGCATGGAATCTCATCAAATCCCTTCGGATCTTGCCGAATCCAGTCAAGTCATATCAAATCGCTTTGCACGGAATCGAATTGAATCCAACAGATTAAAGTAGGCTAGGTTCGGGTGGGGTGCCGTAGGGTCGGGTAGGGTAGAATAGAATAGAGTACAACAGAGTAGGAGAGAACAGAACAGAACAGAAAGAATACAACAGAACAGAATAGAGTCAAAGAGAGAGAACATAGCCGAATTGAGCCGAGTGGAGACAAAACGAGACGAATCACGTCCGGTTGCTTCGAATCGCGTCAAATCAAATCGAATCGATTAGAAGAGATGAGGGTAGGGAAGGGTAGAATAGAATAGAGGAAAATAGTGAAGAATGGTGTGGAATGGAATAGAATGGAATTGAACGGAGTCCAATAAAGACGGATAGATATGAATAGAGTACAAAAGAGTCTAATAGAGCAGAATAGGGCCGGATAGGGCCAAATAAGGCCTAATTGAGCAGAATCCAGCAGAATCGATGGAATTCGAGCCTAATCGAGCCGAATGGAGTGAAATGGAGTCAAGTCGAGCCGAATAGAGCCGATGCGAACTGAATCGAGCTGATTCAAGCCTAATCGCGTCAAATCGCGTGGAAATACGTCACATCGAATCTAATCAAATAGATTAGGGGAGGGGCGGGTGGGTAGAATAGAACAGAATAGTACAGAATAGAAAGAATAGAATATAGTACAGTAGGGTAGAGTAGAGAGAGTAAAGCAGAGAAGAGTAGAGCAGAGTAGAATTGAGTCAAATAGAGTCAAATAGTGCAGGATATAGCTGAAGAGAGCCAATTCTGGCCGAATCGAGTCACATGGAAACAAAACGAGATGAATCACACCGAATTGCTTCGAATCGCATCCAATCGAATAGATTAGAGTAACGTAGGGTAGAGTAGAACAGAATAGAGTAGAATAGCGTAGAATGGAGAAGAGTGGAGTCAAATGGAGTCGAACAGAGACAAATAGAGTAGAAAAGAGTCGAATCGAGCCAAATAGGGCCGAATAAGGCTGAACCGAGTGGAAACGAGCTGAATTGAAGCGATTCGAGCCAAATCGAGCTGAATCGAGCCGACTCAAGCATGATGGTGTCCAGTCGCATCGAAATGCTTTGAATCGAATCAAATGGAAGAGATTAGAATAGGTTAGGGTAGGGTAGTTTATGATAGGAAGACTAGGGTAGATGCAAGTAGAACACATTAGAGTAGACAAGAGAAGGCTAGAGTAGAAGCCTAGACTAGTAAGCTGGACTAGTCAGCTAGACTAGTGGCATAGAGCAGTAGCCTAGACAACTAGTCTTGAATGGTACCCTAAGTCAGTAATCTGAACGAGTACCCTTGGCTTAACTAGTAGTCCTAACAAGTACCCTTGCCTTAAGCAGTAGTCTTCACTAGTACCCTTGCCTTCACTAGTAGTATGTCCTTAACAAGTAGCCTGAACGGGTACCCTTGCCTTAACCAGTACCTTCAACAAGTACCCATGCCTTAACTAGTAGCCTGGCCTTAACTAGTACCCTGGCCTTAACTAGTAGCCTGAACTAGTACACTTGCCTTAAGGAGTACCCTTGCCCGAACTACTCCCCTTAATTAGGACCCTTATTGAGTAACCCTAAGTAGTAGAGTATGGTACGGTGGGGTAGCATAGGGTAGGGAAGCATACGGTGGAACAGAGAAAATAGAAGGAAATAGAATAGAACAGCATAGGTCAGGGTAGGTTAGCTTAGTGCAGGGTATGGTAGAGTAGCATAGGATGGAATAGAGAAAATAGAAAAGGAGACTAGAAAAGAGCAGACTAGATTAGGATAGGGTAGGGTGGGGGAGGGTTGTGTAGAATACAGTAGTGTAGAATGGAATAGAATGGTGTGGAATGGAGTCGAATGGATTCGAACAGAGATGAATAGAGTAGAAAAGAGTTGAATAGAGCCGAAGAACGCTGAATAGGACCAAATATGGCCGAAATGAGCCGAATCGAGTCGAGTCGACCAGATTCGGGATGAATGGAGCCTAATGGAGCTGAAATGAGCCAAATAGAGACAAACTGAACCCAGCAAAATCGAGCCAAAACACACTTAATTGCATCCTATTGCATCGGATCTCGTCGAATTCCATCAAATCCCACCAAACCGCATCAAATCTCGCGGAATCTCACCGAATCCCGTCGAATTGTCTCAAATCGGGTCGAATGGTGTCCAACTGAATGGAATTGAATTAAATTGAATAGAGTAGTGTAGGTTAGGCTGGGATTCAGTAGGGAAGGGCACAGAAGA
Source organism: Loxodonta africana (assembly GCF_030014295.1). Lineage (NCBI taxonomy): Eukaryota > Metazoa > Chordata > Mammalia > Proboscidea > Elephantidae > Loxodonta > Loxodonta africana. Next base: position 683,573 of record NW_026975668.1, on the reverse strand, counting down.
ATAGAATAGAGTAGAACAGAAGAGAATACCAAGAGTAGAATGGAGTAGAGTTGAGTAGAGTGGAATAGTCAGAGTCGGGTAGTGCAGAATATAGATGAATAGATCCAATTCAAGCCGAATCGATTCGAATGGAGAGGAAAGGGAACAAATCTTGATGAATCGAATTGATTAGAATAGATTAGAGTAGGGTAGGGTAGAACAGAATAGAATAGAGTAGAAAAGAGTAGAATGGTGTGGAATGGAGTTGAATGGAGCCAAATAGAGACAAATAAAGTAGAAAGGGCTGAGTAGAGCTGAACAGGGCTGAATAAGGTTCACTCGAGCCTAATTATGCTGAATTGAGCAGAATCGAGACGAATTGACCCAATTCAAGCCAAATAGAGCTAAATCGAGCCGATTCAAGCCTAATCACATGGAATCGCGTCGAAATGCGTTGAATCGAATAGATTAGTGTAGAGGAGGGTACGGCAGGAGAGGCTAGACTACAACACAACAGAACACAATAGAAAGAAGAGAATAGAATTAAGTAGAGTCGGGTCCAGTAGAATAGAGTCAAATCGAGTTGACGAGAGCTGAAAAGAGCCAAACAGAGCTGAATACAGCCGAATTGACCAAATTCAAGGTGAATCGAGATGAATCATGTCCAGTCGTTTGAAATGTGTCGAATCGAATCAAATGGATTAGTGTGGGGAAGGTAAGGTTCGGGGAGGGTAGAGAAGACTAGAATAGAGTAGAATAGAACAGAACAGAAAGAATCGAGTAGACTAGAGTCACATAGAGTCGAATACTGCCAAAAAGAGCCGAATAGAGTGGAAAAGAGCTGAATAGAACCGAATCGAGTTTAATGGAGGAGAAAGGAGATGAATCGAGCCGATATGAGCCGAATCAGGTCGAATTCCGTTCAAGTGTGTCGAATAGCATAGAACAGATTACAGTAGGCTAAGTTAGGGTAGGGTAGGGTAGAATAGAGTGCAGTAGAACAGAGCAGAAGAGAAGAGAACACAACTGAAAGAATAGAATAGGGTCGAGACGAGCAGAGTATAGAAGAGTAGAGTAGAGTAGAGTCGAATATTGCCGAATAGAGCCAAAGACAGCCAAATAGAGCCCAAAAGAGCTAAATCGATAGAAACCAAGACAAATCACGCCGAATCCCGTGGAATCATGCTGTATCGCGTCGAATCCCGTCGAATTGCATTGAATCTGATCAGTTCCAATCCAATCCATTAGAATAGACTAGAGTAGGGTAGAGTCCAATACAATACAGTAGAGAATAGTTTAGGATGGAGTAGAATGGTGTAGCATGGAGTCGAGTGGAGTCGAAAAGAGATAATAGAGTTGAGTAGAGTCTAACAGAGCCGAATAGAGCCTATTCGAGCTGACTAGAGCCGAATGGAGCCGATTAGAGCTGAATCGAACCGATTTGAGCCGATTGGGGATGAATGGAGTGGAAAGGAGCCGATTTGAGCTGAATCGCATCGAGATGCGTGGAATCGAATCCAGTAGAATAGATTAGATTAGGGTAGGATGGAATAGAGTAGAATTGAACACAGTAGAAGAGAATGGAAAGAATACAATAGAATAGAGTAGAAAAGGGTAGAGCAGAGCAGAATAGTGTAGAGTAGAATAGAGTAGAGTAGAACAGAGTCGAATCAATCGGAATGGAGATGAAACGAGACAAATCGCGTCGAATGGCGTCGAATCCCATCGAATCAATTACAGTAGGGTATAGTAAAATAGCGTAGAATGGAGTAGAATGGTGTGCAATGGAATCGAGTAGAGTAGAAAAGAGCTGAAGAGAGCCGAAGAGGGCCGAAGAGGGCCAAATCGAGCTGAATTGAGCGAAATCGAGCCGAATCCAGTGAATCGAGCCTAATGGAGCCGAATCGAGCCTAATCAAGCCGAATCGACACTATTCGAGACAAATGGAGCCGAATGGACATGAATCACACTGATTCGGCCCCTAGTCGCCTCAAAATTTGTCGAATTCAATGGAATAGACTAGAGTAGGGGAGGTTCGGGTAGGCTAGGGTAGGGTAGAATGGAGTAGAATAGAATAAAACAGAACAGAACACAACAAAATAGAACAGAACAACACAGAACGAATACAGAAACGAGGAGGCTAGAGTAGAGTAGAGGGGAATAGAGTAGAGTAGAGTAGATTCGAACAGAGCCAAATCGAGCCGAATCGCGTCGAAATGGGTTGAATCAAATCCAATCAAATGGATTACACTACCTTAGAGTTGGGTAGCGTAGGGTAGGGTAGAATAGAGTAGACTAGTACAGAACACAGTAGAAACAATACAATAGAATAGAGAAGATTAGACTACAGTAGAATAGAGCTGAATAGAGCCAAATGCAGACGAAACGAGAGGAATCGTGTAGAAGCACTTAGAGTAAATTAGAGTGGTGTTGGGTAGGGTAGAGCAGAATAGAGTAGAATAGTGTAGAATAGTGTGGAATGAATAGAATGGAGTAGAATGGAGTCAAATAGAAACGAATAGAGTAGAAAAGAGTCGAATAGAGCAGAATAGGGCCGAAGAAGGCCAAATCGAGCAGATTCGAAGCGATTCAAGCCAAAACAAGCTGAATGGAGCCTAACTGAGCCGAATAGAGCCAAATCGAGCCGAATCGAGCCGACTCAAGCTTCATCGCCTCGAATCGCATTCAATGCGTCAAATCCAATCGAGACGTATAGATTAGAGAAGGGGAGGGGAGGGGAGGGTAGAATAGAACAGAGTAGAGTGGAATAGAAGAGATTAGAACAGAATAGAAGGAATAGAATCGAGTAGAATAGAGTGGAAAAGAGTAGAGTCGAATACAGTCGAATAGAGCCGACTAAGCTGAATAGAGACGAATGGAGCTGAATACAGCCGAAAAGAGCTGTATACTGCCGAATCACACCTAATCGAGCGGAATCAAGCAGAATCGCACTGACTGTCACCGAACAGCGTCGAATCGAATCAGGTCGAATCGAGTCGAGCCACATCGTTTTGAATCAAACAAGGTCAAATCGCTTCATATCGTGTCGAATCCCATGGAATCACGTCGAATAACTTCGAATCGTGTGAAACCTCAGAGAATCCTACTGAATCACGTCGAGTCGCATGGAATCTCATCAAATCCCTTCGGATCTTGCCGAATCCAGTCAAGTCATATCAAATCGCTTTGCACGGAATCGAATTGAATCCAACAGATTAAAGTAGGCTAGGTTCGGGTGGGGTGCCGTAGGGTCGGGTAGGGTAGAATAGAATAGAGTACAACAGAGTAGGAGAGAACAGAACAGAACAGAAAGAATACAACAGAACAGAATAGAGTCAAAGAGAGAGAACATAGCCGAATTGAGCCGAGTGGAGACAAAACGAGACGAATCACGTCCGGTTGCTTCGAATCGCGTCAAATCAAATCGAATCGATTAGAAGAGATGAGGGTAGGGAAGGGTAGAATAGAAGAGAGGAAAATAGTGAAGAATGGTGTGGAATGGAATAGAATGGAATTGAACGGAGTCCAATAAAGACGGATAGATATGAATAGAGTACAAAAGAGTCTAATAGAGCAGAATAGGGCCGGATAGGGCCAAATAAGGCCTAATTGAGCAGAATCCAGCAGAATCGATGGAATTCGAGCCTAATCGAGCCGAATGGAGTGAAATGGAGTCAAGTCGAGCCGAATAGAGCCGATGCGAACTGAATCGAGCTGATTCAAGCCTAATCGCGTCAAATCGCGTGGAAATACGTCACATCGAATCTAATCAAATAGATTAGGGGAGGGGCGGGTGGGTAGAATAGAACAGAATAGTACAGAATAGAAAGAATAGAATATAGTACAGTAGGGTAGAGTAGAGAGAGTAAAGCAGAGAAGAGTAGAGCAGAGTAGAATTGAGTCAAATAGAGTCAAATAGTGCAGGATATAGCTGAAGAGAGCCAATTCTGGCCGAATCGAGTCACATGGAAACAAAACGAGATGAATCACACCGAATTGCTTCGAATCGCATCCAATCGAATAGATTAGAGTAACGTAGGGTAGAGTAGAACAGAATAGAGTAGAATAGCGTAGAATGGAGAAGAGTGGAGTCAAATGGAGTCGAACAGAGACAGATAGAGTAGAAAAGAGTCGAATCGAGCCAAATAGGGCCGAATAAGGCTGAACCGAGTGGAAACGAGCTGAATTGAAGCGATTCGAGCCAAATCGAGCTGAATCGAGCCGACTCAAGCATGATGGTGTCCAGTCGCATCGAAATGCTTTGAATCGAATCAAATGGAAGAGATTAGAATAGGTTAGGGTAGGGTAGTTTATGATAGGAAGACTAGGGTAGATGCAAGTAGAACACATTAGAGTAGACAAGAGAAGGCTAGAGTAGAAGCCTAGACTAGTAAGCTGGACTAGTCAGCTAGACTAGTGGCATAGAGCAGTAGCCTAGACAACTAGTCTTGAATAGTACCCTAAGTCAGTAATCTGAACGAGTACCCTTGCCTTAACTAGTAGTCCTAACAAGTACCCTTGCCTTAAGCAGTAGTCTTCACTAGTACCCTTGCCTTCACTAGTAGTATGTCCTTAACAAGTAGCCTGAACGGGTACCCTTGCCTTAACCAGTACCCTCAACAAGTACCCATGCCTTAACTAGTAGCCTGGCCTTAACTAGTACCCTGGCCTTAACTAGTAGCCTGAACTAGTACACTTGCCTTAAGGAGTACCCTTGCCCGAACTACTCCCCTTAATTAGGACCCTTATTGAGTAACCCTAAGTAGTAGAGTATGGTACGGTGGGGTAGCATAGGGTAGGGAAGCATACGGTGGAACAGAGAAAATAGAAGGAAATAGAATAGAACAGCATAGGTCAGGGTAGGTTAGCTTAGTGCAGGGTATGGTAGAGTAGCATAGGATGGAATAGAGAAAATAGAAAAGGAGACTAGAAAAGAGCAGACTAGATTAGGATAGGGTAGGGTGGGGGAGGGTTGTGTAGAATACAGTAGTGTAGAATGGAATAGAATGGTGTGGAATGGAGTCGAATGGATTCGAACAGAGATGAATAGAGTAGAAAAGAGTTGAATAGAGCCGAATAACGCTGAATAGGACCAAATATGGCCGAAATGAGCCGAATCGAGTCGAGTCCACCAGATTCGGGATGAATGGAGCCTAATGGAGCTGAAATGAGCCAAATAGAGACAAACTGAACCCAGCAAAATCGAGCCAAAACACACTTAATTGCATCCTATTGCATCGGATCTCGTCGAATTCCATCAAATCCCACCAAACCGCATCAAATCTCGCGGAATCTCACCGAATCCCGTCGAATTGTCTCAAATCGGGTCGAATGGTGTCCAACTGAATGGAATTGAATTAAATTGAATAGAGTAGTGTAGGTTAGGCTGGGATTCAGTAGGGAAGGGCACAGAAGAATAGAATAGAGTAGAACAGAAGAGAATACCAAGAGTAGAATGGAGTAGAGTTGAGTAGAGTGGAATAGTCAGAGTCGGGTAGTGCAGAATATAGATGAATAGATCCAATTCAAGCCAAATCGATTCGAATGGAGAGGAAAGGGAACAAATCGTGAAGAATCGAATTGATTAGAATAGATTAGAGTAGGGTAGGGTAGAACAGAATAGAATAGAGTAGAAAAGAGTAGAATGGTGTGGAATGGAGTTGAATGGAGCCAAATAGAGACAAATAAAGTAGAAAGGGCTGAGTAGAGCTGAACAGGGCTGAATAAGGTTCACTCGAGCCTAATTATGCTGAATTGAGCAGAATCGAGACGAATTGACCCAATTCAAGCCAAATAGAGCTAAATCGAGCCGATTCAAGCCTAATCACATGGAATCGCGTCGAAATGCGTTGAATCGAATAGATTAGTGTAGAGGAGGGTACGGCAGGAGAGGCTAGACTACAACACAACAGAACACAATAGAAAGAAGAGAATAGAATTAAGTAGAGTCGGGTCCAGTAGAATAGAGTCAAATCGAGTTGACGAGAGCTGAAAAGAGCCAAACAGAGCTGAATACAGCCGAATTGACCAAATTCAAGGTGAATCGAGATGAATCATGTCCAGTCGTTTGAAATGTGTCGAATCGAATCAAATGGATTAGTGTGGGGAAGGTAAGGTTCGGGGAGGGTAGAGAAGACTAGAATAGAGTAGAATAGAACAGAACAGAAAGAATCGAGTAGACTAGAGTCACATAGAGTCGAATACTGCCAAAAAGAGCCGAATAGAGTGGAAAAGAGCTGAATAGAACCGAATCGAGTTTAATGGAGGAGAAAGGAGATGAATCGAGCCGATATGAGCCGAATCAGGTCGAATTCCGTTCAAGTGTGTCGAATAGCATAGAACAGATTACAGTAGGCTAAGTTAGGGTAGGGTAGGGTAGAATAGAGTGCAGTAGAACAGAGCAGAAGAGAAGAGAACACAACTGAAAGAATAGAATAGGGTCGAGACGAGCAGAGTATAGAAGAGTAGAGTAGAGTAGAGTCGAATATTGCCGAATAGAGCCAAAGACAGCCAAATAGAGCCCAAAAGAGCTAAATCGATAGAAACCAAGACAAATCACGCCGAATCCCGTGGAATCATGCTGTATCGCGTCGAATCCCGTCGAATTGCATTGAATCTGATCAGTTCCAATCCAATCCATTAGAATAGACTAGAGTAGGGTAGAGTCCAATACAATACAGTAGAGAATAGTTTAGGATGGAGTAGAATGGTGTAGCATGGAGTCGAGTGGAGTCGAAAAGAGATAATAGAGTTGAGTAGAGTCTAACAGAGCCGAATAGAGCCTATTCGAGCTGACTAGAGCCGAATGGAGCCGATTAGAGCTGAATCGAACCGATTTGAGCCGATTGGGGATGAATGGAGTGGAAAGGAGCCGATTTGAGCTGAATCGCATCGAGATGCGTGGAATCGAATCCAGTAGAATAGATTAGATTAGGGTAGGATGGAATAGAGTAGAATTGAACACAGTAGAAGAGAATGGAAAGAATACAATAGAATAGAGTAGAAAAGGGTAGAGCAGAGCAGAATAGTGTAGAGTAGAATAGAGTAGAGTAGAACAGAGTCGAATCAATCGGAATGGAGATGAAACGAGACAAATCGCGTCGAATGGCGTCGAATCCCATCGAATCAATTACAGTAGGGTATAGTAAAATAGCGTAGAATGGAGTAGAATGGTGTGCAATGGAATCGAGTAGAGTAGAAAAGAGCTGAAGAGAGCCGAAGAGGGCCGAAGAGGGCCAAATCGAGCTGAATTGAGCGAAATCGAGCCGAATCCAGTGAATCGAGCCTAATGGAGCCGAATCGAGCCTAATCAAGCCGAATCGACACTATTCGAGACAAATGGAGCCGAATGGACATGAATCACACTGATTCGGCCCCTAGTCGCCTCAAAATTTGTCGAATTCAATGGAATAGACTAGAGTAGGGGAGGTTCGGGTAGGCTAGGGTAGGGTAGAATGGAGTAGAATAGAATAAAACAGAACAGAACACAACAAAATAGAACAGAACAACACAGAACGAATACAGAAACGAGGAGGCTAGAGTAGAGTAGAGGGGAATAGAGTAGAGTAGAGTAGATTCGAACAGAGCCAAATCGAGCCGAATCGCGTCGAAATGGGTTGAATCAAATCCAATCAAATGGATTACACTACCTTAGAGTTGGGTAGCGTAGGGTAGGGTAGAATAGAGTAGACTAGTACAGAACACAGTAGAAACAATACAATAGAATAGAGAAGATTAGACTACAGTAGAATAGAGCTGAATAGAGCCAAATGCAGACGAAACGAGAGGAATCGTGTAGAAGCACTTAGAGTAAATTAGAGTGGTGTTGGGTAGGGTAGAGCAGAATAGAGTAGAATAGTGTAGAATAGTGTGGAATGAATAGAATGGAGTAGAATGGAGTCAAATAGAAACGAATAGAGTAGAAAAGAGTCGAATAGAGCAGAATAGGGCCGAAGAAGGCCAAATCGAGCAGATTCGAAGCGATTCAAGCCAAAACAAGCTGAATGGAGCCTAACTGAGCCGAATAGAGCCAAATCGAGCCGAATCGAGCCGACTCAAGCTTCATCGCCTCGAATCGCATTCAATGCGTCAAATCCAATCGAGACGTATAGATTAGAGAAGGGGAGGGGAGGGGAGGGTAGAATAGAACAGAGTAGAGTGGAATAGAAGAGATTAGAACAGAATAGAAGGAATAGAATCGAGTAGAATAGAGTGGAAAAGAGTAGAGTCGAATACAGTCGAATAGAGCCGACTAAGCTGAATAGAGACGAATGGAGCTGAATACAGCCGAAAAGAGCTGTATACTGCCGAATCACACCTAATCGAGCGGAATCAAGCAGAATCGCACTGACTGTCACCGAACAGCGTCGAATCGAATCAGGTCGAATCGAGTCGAGCCACATCGTTTTGAATCAAACAAGGTCAAATCGCTTCATATCGTGTCGAATCCCATGGAATCACGTCGAATAACTTCGAATCGTGTGAAACCTCAGAGAATCCTACTGAATCACGTCGAGTCGCATGGAATCTCATCAAATCCCTTCGGATCTTGCCGAATCCAGTCAAGTCATATCAAATCGCTTTGCACGGAATCGAATTGAATCCAACAGATTAAAGTAGGCTAGGTTCGGGTGGGGTGCCGTAGGGTCGGGTAGGGTAGAATAGAATAGAGTACAACAGAGTAGGAGAGAACAGAACAGAACAGAAAGAATACAACAGAACAGAATAGAGTCAAAGAGAGAGAACATAGCCGAATTGAGCCGAGTGGAGACAAAACGAGACGAATCACGTCCGGTTGCTTCGAATCGCGTCAAATCAAATCGAATCGATTAGAAGAGATGAGGGTAGGGAAGGGTAGAATAGAATAGAGGAAAATAGTGAAGAATGGTGTGGAATGGAATAGAATGGAATTGAACGGAGTCCAATAAAGACGGATAGATATGAATAGAGTACAAAAGAGTCTAATAGAGCAGAATAGGGCCGGATAGGGCCAAATAAGGCCTAATTGAGCAGAATCCAGCAGAATCGATGGAATTCGAGCCTAATCGAACCGAATGGAGTGAAATGGAGTCAAGTCGAGCCGAATAGAGCCGATGCGAACTGAATCGAGCTGATTCAAGCCTAATCGCGTCAAATCGCGTGGAAATACGTCACATCGAATCTAATCAAATAGATTAGGGGAGGGGCGGGTGGGTAGAATAGAACAGAATAGTACAGAATAGAAAGAATAGAATATAGTACAGTAGGGTAGAGTAGAGAGAGTAAAGCAGAGAAGAGTAGAGCAGAGTAGAATTGAGTCAAATAGAGTCAAATAGTGCAGGATATAGCTGAAGAGAGCCAATTCTGGCCGAATCGAGTCACATGGAAACAAAACGAGATGAATCACACCGAATTGCTTCGAATCGCATCCAATCGAATAGATTAGAGTAACGTAGGGTAGAGTAGAACAGAATAGAGTAGAATAGCGTAGAATGGAGAAGAGTGGAGTCAAATGGAGTCGAACAGAGACAAATAGAGTAGAAAAGAGTCGAATCGAGCCAAATAGGGCCGAATAAGGCTGAACCGAGTGGAAACGAGCTGAATTGAAGCGATTCGAGCCAAATCGAGCTGAATCGAGCCGACTCAAGCATGATGGTGTCCAGTCGCATCGAAATGCTTTGAATCGAATCAAATGGAAGAGATTAGAATAGGTTAGGGTAGGGTAGTTTATGATAGGAAGACTAGGGTAGATGCAAGTAGAACACATTAGAGTAGACAAGAGAAGGCTAGAGTAGAAGCCTAGACTAGTAAGCTGGACTAGTCAGCTAGACTAGTGGCATAGAGCAGTAGCCTAGACAACTAGTCTTGAATGGTACCCTAAGTCAGTAATCTGAACGAGTACCCTTGCCTTAACTAGTAGTCCTAACAAGTACCCTTGCCTTAAGCAGTAGTCTTCACTAGTACCCTTGCCTTCACTAGTAGTATGTCCTTAACAAGTAGCCTGAACGGGTACCCTTGCCTTAACCAGTACCCTCAACAAGTACCCATGCCTTAACTAGTAGCCTGGCCTTAACTAGTACCCTGGCCTTAACTAGTAGCCTGAACTAGTACACTTGCCTTAAGGAGTACCCTTGCCCGAACTACTCCCCTTAATTAGGACCCTTATTGAGTAACCCTAAGTAGTAGAGTATGGTACGGTGGGGTAGCATAGGGTAGGGAAGCATACGGTGGAACAGAGAAAATAGAAGGAAATAGAATAGAACAGCATAGGTCAGGGTAGGTTAGCTTAGTGCAGGGTATGGTAGAGTAGCATAGGATGGAATAGAGAAAATAGAAAAGGAGACTAGAAAAGAGCAGACTAGATTAGGATAGGGTAGGGTGGGGGAGGGTTGTGTAGAATACAGTAGTGTAGAATGGAATAGAATGGTGTGGAATGGAGTCGAATGGATTCGAACAGAGATGAATAGAGTAGAAAAGAGTTGAATAGAGCCGAATAACGCTGAATAGGACCAAATATGGCCGAAATGAGCCGAATCGAGTCGAGTCCACCAGATTCGGGATGAATGGAGCCTAATGGAGCTGAAATGAGCCAAATAGAGACAAACTGAACCCAGCAAAATCGAGCCAAAACACACTTAATTGCATCCTATTGCATCGGATCTCGTCGAATTCCATCAAATCCCACCAAACCGCATCAAATCTCGCGGAATCTCACCGAATCCCGTCGAATTGTCTCAAATCGGGTCGAATGGTGTCCAACTGAATGGAATTGAATTAAATTGAATAGAGTAGTGTAGGTTAGGCTGGGATTCAGTAGGGAAGGGCACAGAAGAATAGAATAGAGTAGAACAGAAGAGAATACCAAGAGTAGAATGGAGTAGAGTTGAGTAGAGTGGAATAGTCAGAGTCGGGTAGTGCAGAATATAGATGAATAGATCCAATTCAAGCCAAATCGATTCGAATGGAGAGGAAAGGGAACAAATCGTGAAGAATCGAATTGATTAGAATAGATTAGAGTAGGGTAGGGTAGAACAGAATAGAATAGAGTAGAAAAGAGTAGAATGGTGTGGAATGGAGTTGAATGGAGCCAAATAGAGACAAATAAAGTAGAAAGGGCTGAGTAGAGCTGAACAGGGCTGAATAAGGTTCACTCGAGCCTAATTATGCTGAATTGAGCAGAATCGAGACGAATTGACCCAATTCAAGCCAAATAGAGCTAAATCGAGCCGATTCAAGCCTAATCACATGGAATCGCGTCGAAATGCGTTGAATCGAATAGATTAGTGTAGAGGAGGGTACGGCAGGAGAGGCTAGACTACAACACAACAGAACACAATAGAAAGAAGAGAATAGAATTAAGTAGAGTCGGGTCCAGTAGAATAGAGTCAAATCGAGTTGACGAGAGCTGAAAAGAGCCAAACAGAGCTGAATACAGCCGAATTGACCAAATTCAAGGTGAATCGAGATGAATCATGTCCAGTCGTTTGAAATGTGTCGAATCGAATCAAATGGATTAGTGTGGGGAAGGTAAGGTTCGGGGAGGGTAGAGAAGACTAGAATAGAGTAGAATAGAACAGAACAGAAAGAATCGAGTAGACTAGAGTCACATAGAGTCGAATACTGCCAAAAAGAGCCGAATAGAGTGGAAAAGAGCTGAATAGAACCGAATCGAGTTTAATGGAGGAGAAAGGAGATGAATCGAGCCGATATGAGCCGAATCAGGTCGAATTCCGTTCAAGTGTGTCGAATAGCATAGAACAGATTACAGTAGGCTAAGTTAGGGTAGGGTAGGGTAGAATAGAGTGCAGTAGAACAGAGCAGAAGAGAAGAGAACACAACTGAAAGAATAGAATAGGGTCGAGACGAGCAGAGTATAGAAGAGTAGAGTAGAGTAGAGTCGAATATTGCCGAATAGAGCCAAAGACAGCCAAATAGAGCCCAAAAGAGCTAAATCGATAGAAACCAAGACAAATCACGCCGAATCCCGTGGAATCATGCTGTATCGCGTCGAATCCCGTCGAATTGCATTGAATCTGATCAGTTCCAATCCAATCCATTAGAATAGACTAGAGTAGGGTAGAGTCCAATACAATACAGTAGAGAATAGTTTAGGATGGAGTAGAATGGTGTAGCATGGAGTCGAGTGGAGTCGAAAAGAGATAATAGAGTTGAGTAGAGTCTAACAGAGCCGAATAGAGCCTATTCGAGCTGACTAGAGCCGAATGGAGCCGATTAGAGCTGAATCGAACCGATTTGAGCCGATTGGGGATGAATGGAGTGGAAAGGAGCCGATTTGAGCTGAATCGCATCGAGATGCGTGGAATCGAATCCAGTAGAATAGATTAGATTAGGGTAGGATGGAATAGAGTAGAATTGAACACAGTAGAAGAGAATGGAAAGAATACAATAGAATAGAGTAGAAAAGGGTAGAGCAGAGCAGAATAGTGTAGAGTAGAATAGAGTAGAGTAGAACAGAGTCGAATCAATCGGAATGGAGATGAAACGAGACAAATCGCGTCGAATGGCGTCGAATCCCATCGAATCAATTACAGTAGGGTATAGTAAAATAGCGTAGAATGGAGTAGAATGGTGTGCAATGGAATCGAGTAGAGTAGAAAAGAGCTGAAGAGAGCCGAAGAGGGCCGAAGAGGGCCAAATCGAGCTGAATTGAGCGAAATCGAGCCGAATCCAGTGAATCGAGCCTAATGGAGCCGAATCGAGCCTAATCAAGCCGAATCGACACTATTCGAGACAAATGGAGCCGAATGGACATGAATCACACTGATTCGGCCCCTAGTCGCCTCAAAATTTGTCGAATTCAATGGAATAGACTAGAGTAGGGGAGGTTCGGGTAGGCTAGGGTAGGGTAGAATGGAGTAGAATAGAATAAAACAGAACAGAACACAACAAAATAGAACAGAACAACACAGAACGAATACAGAAACGAGGAGGCTAGAGTAGAGTAGAGTAGAGGGGAATAGAGTAGAGTAGAGTAGATTCGAACAGAGCCAAATCGAGCCGAATCGCGTCGAAATGGGTTGAATCAAATCCAATCAAATGGATTACACTACCTTAGAGTTGGGTAGCGTAGGGTAGGGTAGAATAGAGTAGACTAGTACAGAACACAGTAGAAACAATACAATAGAATAGAGAAGATTAGACTACAGTAGAATAGAGCTGAATAGAGCCAAATGCAGACGAAACGAGAGGAATCGTGTAGAAGCACTTAGAGTAAATTAGAGTGGTGTTGGGTAGGGTAGAGCAGAATAGAGTAGAATAGTGTAGAATAGTGTGGAATGAATAGAATGGAGTAGAATGGAGTCAAATAGAAACGAATAGAGTAGAAAAGAGTCGAATAGAGCAGAATAGGGCCGAAGAAGGCCAAATCGAGCAGATTCGAAGCGATTCAAGCCAAAACAAGCTGAATGGAGCCTAACTGAGCCGAATAGAGCCAAATCGAGCCGAATCGAGCCGACTCAAGCTTCATCGCCTCGAATCGCATTCAATGCGTCAAATCCAATCGAGACGTATAGATTAGAGAAGGGGAGGGGAGGGGAGGGTAGAATAGAACAGAGTAGAGTGGAATAGAAGAGATTAGAACAGAATAGAAGGAATAGAATCGAGTAGAATAGAGTGGAAAAGAGTAGAGTCGAATACAGTCGAATAGAGCCGACTAAGCTCAATAGAGACGAATGGAGCTGAATACAGCCGAAAAGAGCTGTATACTGCCGAATCACACCTAATCGAGCGGAATCAAGCAGAATCGCACTGACTGTCACCGAACAGCGTCGAATCGAATCAGGTCGAATCGAGTCGAGCCACATCGTTTTGAATCAAACAAGGTCAAATCGCTTCATATCGTGTCGAATCCCATGGAATCACGTCGAATAACTTCGAATCGTGTGAAACCTCAGAGAATCCTACTGAATCACGTCGAGTCGCATGGAATCTCATCAAATCCCTTCGGATCTTGCCGAATCCAGTCAAGTCATATCAAATCGCTTTGCACGGAATCGAATTGAATCCAACAGATTAAAGTAGGCTAGGTTCGGGTGGGGTGCCGTAGGGTCGGGTAGGGTAGAATAGAATAGAGTACAACAGAGTAGGAGAGAACAGAACAGAACAGAAAGAATACAACAGAACAGAATAGAGTCAAAGAGAGAGAACATAGCCGAATTGAGCCGAGTGGAGACAAAACGAGACGAATCACGTCCGGTTGCTTCGAATCGCGTCAAATCAAATCGAATCGATTAGAAGAGATGAGGGTAGGGAAGGGTAGAATAGAATAGAGGAAAATAGTGAAGAATGGTGTGGAATGGAATAGAATGGAATTGAACGGAGTCCAATAAAGACGGATAGATATGAATAGAGTACAAAAGAGTCTAATAGAGCAGAATAGGGCCGGATAGGGCCAAATAAGGCCTAATTGAGCAGAATCCAGCAGAATCGATGGAATTCGAGCCTAATCGAACCGAATGGAGTGAAATGGAGTCAAGTCGAGCCGAATAGAGCCGATGCGAACTGAATCGAGCTGATTCAAGCCTAATCGCGTCAAATCGCGTGGAAATACGTCACATCGAATCTAATCAAATAGATTAGGGGAGGGGCGGGTGGGTAGAATAGAACAGAATAGTACAGAATAGAAAGAATAGAATATAGTACAGTAGGGTAGAGTAGAGAGAGTAAAGCAGAGAAGAGTAGAGCAGAGTAGAATTGAGTCAAATAGAGTCAAATAGTGCAGGATATAGCTGAAGAGAGCCAATTCTGGCCGAATCGAGTCACATGGAAACAAAACGAGATGAATCACACCGAATTGCTTCGAATCGCATCCAATCGAATAGATTAGAGTAACGTAGGGTAGAGTAGAACAGAATAGAGTAGAATAGCGTAGAATGGAGAAGAGTGGAGTCAAATGGAGTCGAACAGAGACAAATAGAGTAGAAAAGAGTCGAATCGAGCCAAATAGGGCCGAATAAGGCTGAACCGAGTGGAAACGAGCTGAATTGAAGCGATTCGAGCCAAATCGAGCTGAATCGAGCCGACTCAAGCATGATGGTGTCCAGTCGCATCGAAATGCTTTGAATCGAATCAAATGGAAGAGATTAGAATAGGTTAGGGTAGGGTAGTTTATGATAGGAAGACTAGGGTAGATGCAAGTAGAACACATTAGAGTAGACAAGAGAAGGCTAGAGTAGAAGCCTAGACTAGTAAGCTGGACTAGTCAGCTAGACTAGTGGCATAGAGCAGTAGCCTAGACAACTAGTCTTGAATAGTACCCTAAGTCAGTAATCTGAACGAGTACCCTTGCCTTAACTAGTAGTCCTAACAAGTACCCTTGCCTTAAGCAGTAGTCTTCACTAGTACCCTTGCCTTCACTAGTAGTATGTCCTTAACAAGTAGCCTGAACGGGTACCCTTGCCTTAACCAGTACCCTCAACAAGTACCCATGCCTTAACTAGTAGCCTGGCCTTAACTAGTACCCTGGCCTTAACTAGTAGCCTGAACTAGTACACTTGCCTTAAGGAGTACCCTTGCCCGAACTACTCCCCTTAATTAGGACCCTTATTGAGTAACCCTAAGTAGTAGAGTATGGTACGGTGGGGTAGCATAGGGTAGGGAAGCATACGGTGGAACAGAGAAAATAGAAGGAAATAGAATAGAACAGCATAGGTCAGGGTAGGTTAGCTTAGTGCAGGGTATGGTAGAGTAGCATAGGATGGAATAGAGAAAATAGAAAAGGAGACTAGAAAAGAGCAGACTAGATTAGGATAGGGTAGGGTGGGGGAGGGTTGTGTAGAATACAGTAGTGTAGAATGGAATAGAATGGTGTGGAATGGAGTCGAATGGATTCGAACAGAGATGAATAGAGTAGAAAAGAGTTGAATAGAGCCGAATAACGCTGAATAGGACCAAATATGGCCGAAATGAGCCGAATCGAGTCGAGTCGACCAGATTCGGGATGAATGGAGCCTAATGGAGCTGAAATGAGCCAAATAGAGACAAACTGAACCCAGCAAAATCGAGCCAAAACACACTTAATTGCATCGGATCTCGTCGAATTCCATCAAATCCCACCAAACCGCATCAAATCTCGCGGAATCTCACCGAATCCCGTCGAATTGTCTCAAATCGGGTCGAATGGTGTCCAACTGAATGGAATTGAATTAAATTGAATAGAGTAGTGTAGGTTAGGCTGGGATTCAGTAGGGAAGGGCACAGAAGAATAGAATAGAGTAGAACAGAAGAGAATACCAAGAGTAGAATGGAGTAGAGTTGAGTAGAGTGGAATAGTCAGAGTCGGGTAGTGCAGAATATAGATGAATAGATCCAATTCAAGCCGAATCGATTCGAATGGAGAGGAAAGGGAACAAATCGTGAAGAATCGAATTGATTAGAATAGATTAGAGTAGGGTAGGGTAGAACAGAATAGAATAGAGTAGAAAAGAGTAGAATGGTGTGGAATGGAGTTGAATGGAGCCAAATAGAGACAAATAAAGTAGAAAGGGCTGAGTAGAGCTGAACAGGGCTGAATAAGGTTCACTCGAGCCTAATTATGCTGAATTGAGCAGAATCGAGACGAATTGACCCAATTCAAGCCAAATAGAGCTAAATCGAGCCGATTCAAGCCTAATCACATGGAATCGCGTCGAAATGCGTTGAATCGAATAGATTAGTGTAGAGGAGGGTACGGCAGGAGAGGCTAGACTACAACACAACAGAACACAATAGAAAGAAGAGAATAGAATTAAGTAGAGTCGGGTCCAGTAGAATAGAGTCAAATCGAGTTGACGAGAGCTGAAAAGAGCCAAACAGAGCTGAATACAGCCGAATTGACCAAATTCAAGGTGAATCGAGATGAATCATGTCCAGTCGTTTGAAATGTGTCGAATCGAATCAAATGGATTAGTGTGGGGAAGGTAAGGTTCGGGGAGGGTAGAGAAGACTAGAATAGAGTAGAACAGAACAGAACAGAAAGAATCGAGTAGACTAGAGTCACATAGAGTCGAATACTGCCAAAAAGAGCCGAATAGAGTGGAAAAGAGCTGAATAGAACCGAATCGAGTTTAATGGAGGAGAAAGGAGATGAATCGAGCCGATATGACCCGAATCAGGTCGAATTCCGTTCAAGTGTGTCGAATAGCATAGAACAGATTACAGTAGGCTAAGTTAGGGTAGGGTAGGGTAGAATAGAGTGCAGTAGAACAGAGCAGAAGAGAAGAGAACACAACTGAAAGAATAGAATAGGGTCGAGACGAGCAGAGTATAGAAGAGTAGAGTAGAGTAGAGTCGAATATTGCCGAATAGAGCCAAAGACAGCCAAATAGAGCCCAAAAGAGCTAAATCGATAGAAACCAAGACAAATCACGCCGAATCCCGTGGAATCATGCTGTATCGCGTCGAATCCCGTCGAATTGCATTGAATCTGATCAGTTCCAATCCAATCCATTAGAATAGACTAGAGTAGGGTAGAGTCCAATACAATACAGTAGAGAATAGTTTAGGATGGAGTAGAATGGTGTAGCATGGAGTCGAGTGGAGTCGAAAAGAGATAATAGAGTTGAGTAGAGTCTAACAGAGCCGAATAGAGCCTATTCGAGCTGACTAGAGCCGAATGGAGCCGATTAGAGCTGAATCGAACCGATTTGAGCCGATTGGGGATGAATGGAGTGGAAAGGAGCCGATTTGAGCTGAATCGCATCGAGATGCGTGGAATCGAATCCAGTAGAATAGATTAGATTAGGGTAGGATGGAATAGAGTAGAATTGAACACAGTAGAAGAGAATGGAAAGAATACAATAGAATAGAGTAGAAAAGGGTAGAGCAGAGCAGAATAGTGTAGAGTAGAATAGAGTAGAGTAGAACAGAGTCGAATCAATCGGAATGGAGATGAAACGAGACAAATCGCGTCGAATGGCGTCGAATCCCATCGAATCAATTACAGTAGGGTATAGTAAAATAGCGTAGAATGGAGTAGAATGGTGTGCAATGGAATCGAGTAGAGTAGAAAAGAGCTGAAGAGAGCCGAAGAGGGCCGAAGAGGGCCAAATCGAGCTGAATTGAGCGAAATCGAGCCGAATCCAGTGAATCGAGCCTAATGGAGCCGAATCGAGCCTAATCAAGCCGAATCGACACTATTCGAGACAAATGGAGCCGAATGGACATGAATCACACTGATTCGGCCCCTAGTCGCCTCAAAATTTGTCGAATTCAATGGAATAGACTAGAGTAGGGGAGGTTCGGGTAGGCTAGGGTAGGGTAGAATGGAGTAGAATAGAATAAAACAGAACAGAACACAACAAAATAGAACAGAACAACACAGAACGAATACAGAAACGAGGAGGCTAGAGTAGAGTAGAGTAGAGGGGAATAGAGTAGAGTAGAGTAGATTCGAACAGAGCCAAATCGAGCCGAATCGCGTCGAAATGGGTTGAATCAAATCCAATCAAATGGATTACACTACCTTAGAGTTGGGTAGCGTAGGGTAGGGTAGAATAGAGTAGACTAGTACAGAACACAGTAGAAACAATACAATAGAATAGAGAAGATTAGACTACAGTAGAATAGAGCTGAATAGAGCCAAATGCAGACGAAACGAGAGGAATCGTGTAGAAGCACTTAGAGTAAATTAGAGTGGTGTTGGGTAGGGTAGAGCAGAATAGAGTAGAATAGTGTAGAATAGTGTGGAATGAATAGAATGGAGTAGAATGGAGTCAAATAGAAACGAATAGAGTAGAAAAGAGTCGAATAGAGCAGAATAGGGCCGAAGAAGGCCAAATCGAGCAGATTCGAAGCGATTCAAGCCAAAACAAGCTGAATGGAGCCTAACTGAGCCGAATAGAGCCAAATCGAGCCGAATCGAGCCGACTCAAGCTTCATCGCCTCGAATCGCATTCAATGCGTCAAATCCAATCGAGATGTATAGATTAGAGAAGGGGAGGGGAGGGGAGGGTAGAATAGAACAGAGTAGAGTGGAATAGAAGAGATTAGAACAGAATAGAAGGAATAGAATCGAGTAGAATAGAGTGGAAAAGAGTAGAGTCGAATACAGTCGAATAGAGCCGACTAAGCTCAATAGAGACGAATGGAGCTGAATACAGCCGAAAAGAGCTGTATACTGCCGAATCACACCTAATCGAGCGGAATCAAGCAGAATCGCACTGACTGTCACCGAACAGCGTCGAATCGAATCAGGTCGAATCGAGTCGAGCCACATCGTTTTGAATCAAACAAGGTCAAATCGCTTCATATCGTGTCGAATCCCATGGAATCACGTCGAATAACTTCGAATCGTGTGAAACCTCAGAGAATCCTACTGAATCACGTCGAGTCGCATGGAATCTCATCAAATCCCTTCGGATCTTGCCGAATCCAGTCAAGTCATATCAAATCGCTTTGCACGGAATCGAATTGAATCCAACAGATTAAAGTAGGCTAGGTTCGGGTGGGGTGCCGTAGGGTCGGGTAGGGTAGAATAGAATAGAGTACAACAGAGTAGGAGAGAACAGAACAGAACAGAAAGAATACAACAGAACAGAATAGAGTCAAAGAGAGAGAACATAGCCGAATTGAGCCGAGTGGAGACAAAACGAGACGAATCACGTCCGGTTGCTTCGAATCGCGTCAAATCAAATCGAATCGATTAGAAGAGATGAGGGTAGGGAAGGGTAGAATAGAATAGAGGAAAATAGTGAAGAATGGTGTGGAATGGAATAGAATGGAATTGAACGGAGTCCAATAAAGACGGATAGATATGAATAGAGTACAAAAGAGTCTAATAGAGCAGAATAGGGCCGGATAGGGCCAAATAAGGCCTAATTGAGCAGAATCCAGCAGAATCGATGGAATTCGAGCCTAATCGAACCGAATGGAGTGAAATGGAGTCAAGTCGAGCCGAATAGAGCCGATGCGAACTGAATCGAGCTGATTCAAGCCTAATCGCGTCAAATCGCGTGGAAATACGTCACATCGAATCTAATCAAATAGATTAGGGGAGGGGCGGGTGGGTAGAATAGAACAGAATAGTACAGAATAGAAAGAATAGAATATAGTACAGTAGGGTAGAGTAGAGAGAGTAAAGCAGAGAAGAGTAGAGCAGAGTAGAATTGAGTCAAATAGAGTCAAATAGTGCAGGATATAGCTGAAGAGAGCCAATTCTGGCCGAATCGAGTCACATGGAAACAAAACGAGATGAATCACACCGAATTGCTTCGAATCGCATCCAATCGAATAGATTAGAGTAACGTAGGGTAGAGTAGAACAGAATAGAGTAGAATAGCGTAGAATGGAGAAGAGTGGAGTCAAATGGAGTCGAACAGAGACAAATAGAGTAGAAAAGAGTCGAATCGAGCCAAATAGGGCCGAATAAGGCTGAACCGAGTGGAAACGAGCTGAATTGAAGCGATTCGAGCCAAATCGAGCTGAATCGAGCCGACTCAAGCATGATGGTGTCCAGTCGCATCGAAATGCTTTGAATCGAATCAAATGGAAGAGATTAGAATAGGTTAGGGTAGGGTAGTTTATGATAGGAAGACTAGGGTAGATGCAAGTAGAACACATTAGAGTAGACAAGAGAAGGCTAGAGTAGAAGCCTAGACTAGTAAGCTGGACTAGTCAGCTAGACTAGTGGCATAGAGCAGTAGCCTAGACAACTAGTCTTGAATAGTACCCTAAGTCAGTAATCTGAACGAGTACCCTTGCCTTAACTAGTAGTCCTAACAAGTACCCTTGCCTTAAGCAGTAGTCTTCACTAGTACCCTTGCCTTCACTAGTAGTATGTCCTTAACAAGTAGCCTGAACGGGTACCCTTGCCTTAACCAGTACCCTCAACAAGTACCCATGCCTTAACTAGTAGCCTGGCCTTAACTAGTAGCCTGAACTAGTACACTTGCCTTAAGGAGTACCCTTGCCCGAACTACTCCCCTTAATTAGGACCCTTATTGAGTAACCCTAAGTAGTAGAGTATGGTACGGTGGGGTAGCATAGGGTAGGGAAGCATACGGTGGAACAGAGAAAATAGAAGGAAATAGAATAGAACAGCATAGGTCAGGGTAGGTTAGCTTAGTGCAGGGTATGGTAGAGTAGCATAGGATGGAATAGAGAAAATAGAAAAGGAGACTAGAAAAGAGCAGACTAGATTAGGATAGGGTAGGGTGGGGGAGGGTTGTGTAGAGTACAGTAGTGTAGAATGGAATAGAATGGTGTGGAATGGAGTCGAATGGATTCGAACAGAGATGAATAGAGTAGAAAAGAGTTGAATAGAGCCGAATAACGCTGAATAGGACCAAATATGGCCGAAATGAGCCGAATCGAGTCGAGTCGACCAGATTCGGGATGAATGGAGCCTAGTGGAGATGAAATGAGCCAAATAGAGACAAACTGAACCCAGCAAAATCGAGCCAAAACACACTTAATTGCATCCTATTGCATCGGATCTCGTCGAATTCCATCAAATCCCACCAAACCGCATCAAATCTCGCGGAATCTCACCGAATCCCGTCGAATTGTCTCAAATCGGGTCGAATGGTGTCCAACTGAATGGAATTGAATTAAATTGAATAGAGTAGTGTAGGTTAGGCTGGGATTCAGTAGGGAAGGGCACAGAAGAATAGAATAGAGTAGAACAGAAGAGAATACCAAGAGTAGAATGGAGTAGAGTTGAGTAGAGTGGAATAGTCAGAGTCGGGTAGTGCAGAATATAGATGAATAGATCCAATTCAAGCCGAATCGATTCGAATGGAGAGGAA
This sequence comes from Loxodonta africana, assembly GCF_030014295.1. Lineage (NCBI taxonomy): Eukaryota > Metazoa > Chordata > Mammalia > Proboscidea > Elephantidae > Loxodonta > Loxodonta africana. Next base: position 661,872 of record NW_026975668.1, on the reverse strand, counting down.
AGGGAACAAATCGTGAAGAATCGAATTGATTAGAATAGATTAGAGTAGGGTAGGGTAGAACAGAATAGAATAGAGTAGAAAAGAGTAGAATGGTGTGGAATGGAGTTGAATGGAGCCAAATAGAGACAAATAAAGTAGAAAGGGCTGAGTAGAGCTGAACAGGGCTGAATAAGGTTCACTCGAGCCTAATTATGCTGAATTGAGCAGAATCGAGACGAATTGACCCAATTCAAGCCAAATAGAGCTAAATCGAGCCGATTCAAGCCTAATCACATGGAATCGCGTCGAAATGCGTTGAATCGAATAGATTAGTGTAGAGGAGGGTACGGCAGGAGAGGCTAGACTACAACACAACAGAACACAATAGAAAGAAGAGAATAGAATTAAGTAGAGTCGGGTCCAGTAGAATAGAGTCAAATCGAGTTGACGAGAGCTGAAAAGAGCCAAACAGAGCTGAATACAGCCGAATTGACCAAATTCAAGGTGAATCGAGATGAATCATGTCCAGTCGTTTGAAATGTGTCGAATCGAATCAAATGGATTAGTGTGGGGAAGGTAAGGTTCGGGGAGGGTAGAGAAGACTAGAATAGAGTAGAACAGAACAGAACAGAAAGAATCGAGTAGACTAGAGTCACATAGAGTCGAATACTGCCAAAAAGAGCCGAATAGAGTGGAAAAGAGCTGAATAGAACCGAATCGAGTTTAATGGAGGAGAAAGGAGATGAATCGAGCCGATATGACCCGAATCAGGTCGAATTCCGTTCAAGTGTGTCGAATAGCATAGAACAGATTACAGTAGGCTAAGTTAGGGTAGGGTAGGGTAGAATAGAGTGCAGTAGAACAGAGCAGAAGAGAAGAGAACACAACTGAAAGAATAGAATAGGGTCGAGACGAGCAGAGTATAGAAGAGTAGAGTAGAGTAGAGTCGAATATTGCCGAATAGAGCCAAAGACAGCCAAATAGAGCCCAAAAGAGCTAAATCGATAGAAACCAAGACAAATCACGCCGAATCCCGTGGAATCATGCTGTATCGCGTCGAATCCCGTCGAATTGCATTGAATCTGATCAGTTCCAATCCAATCCATTAGAATAGACTAGAGTAGGGTAGAGTCCAATACAATACAGTAGAGAATAGTTTAGGATGGAGTAGAATGGTGTAGCATGGAGTCGAGTGGAGTCGAAAAGAGATAATAGAGTTGAGTAGAGTCTAACAGAGCCGAATAGAGCCTATTCGAGCTGACTAGAGCCGAATGGAGCCGATTAGAGCTGAATCGAACCGATTTGAGCCGATTGGGGATGAATGGAGTGGAAAGGAGCCGATTTGAGCTGAATCGCATCGAGATGCGTGGAATCGAATCCAGTAGAATAGATTAGATTAGGGTAGGATGGAATAGAGTAGACTTGAACACAGTAGAAGAGAATGGAAAGAATACAATAGAATAGAGTAGAAAAGGGTAGAGCAGAGCAAAATAGTGTAGAGTAGAATAGAGTAGAGTAGAACAGAGTCGAATCAAGCTGAATGGAGATGAAACGAGACAAATCGCGTCGGATGGCGTCGAATCCCATCGAATCAATTACAGCAGGGTATAGTAGAATAGCGTAGAATGGAGTAGAATGGTGTGCAATGGAATCGAGTAGAGTAGAAAAGAGCTGAAGAGAGCCGAAGAGGGCCGAAGAGGGCCAAATCGAGCTGAATTGAGCGAAATCGAGCCGAATCCAGTGAATCGAGCCTAATGGAGCCGAATCGAGCCTAATCAAGCCGAATCGACACTATTCGAGACAAATGGAGCCGAATGGACATGAATCACACTGATTCGGCCCCTAGTCGCCTCAAAATTTGTCGAATTCAATGGAATAGACTAGAGTAGGGGAGGTTCGGGTAGGCTAGGGTAGGGTAGAATGGAGTAGAATAGAATAAAACAGAACAGAACACAACAAAATAGAACAGAACAACACAGAACGAATACAGAAACGAGGAGGCTAGAGTAGAGTAGAGGGGAATAGAGTAGAGTAGAGTAGATTCGAACAGAGCCAAATCGAGCCGAATCAATACTATCTCTCTATGATCAAATCCAATCAAATGGATTACACTACCTTAGAGTTGGGTAGCGTAGGGTAGGGTAGAATAGAGTAGACTAGTACAGAACACAGTAGAAACAATACAATAGAATAGAGAAGATTAGACTACAGTAGAATAGAGCTGAATAGAGCCAAATGCAGACGAAACGAGAGGAATCGTGTAGAAGCACTTAGAGTAAATTAGAGTGGTGTTGGGTAGGGTAGAGCAGAATAGAGTAGAATAGTGTAGAATAGTGTGGAATGAATAGAATGGAGTAGAATGGAGTCAAATAGAAACGAATAGAGTAGAAAAGAGTCGAATAGAGCAGAATAGGGCCGAAGAAGGCCAAATCGAGCAGATTCGAAGCGATTCAAGCCAAAACAAGCTGAATGGAGCCTAACTGAGCCGCATAGAGCCAAATCGAGCCGAATCGAGCCGACTCAAGCTTCATCGCCTCGAATCGCGTTCAATGCGTCAAATCCAATCGAAACGTATAGATTAGAGAAGGGGAGGGGAGGGCAGGGGAGGGTAGAATAGAACAGAGTAGAGTGGAATAGAAGAGATTAGAACAGAATAGAAGGAATAGAATCGAGTAGAATAGAGTGGAAAAGAGTAGAGTCGAATACAGTCGAATAGAGCCGACTAAGCTGAATAGAGACGAATGGAGCTGAATACAGCCGAAAAGAGCTGTATACTGCCGAATCACACCTAATCGAGCGGAATCAAGCAGAATCGCACTGACTGTCACCGAACAGCGTCGAATCGAATCAGGTCGAATCGAGTCGAGCCACATCGTTTTGAATCAAACAAGGTCAAATCGCTTCATATCGTGTCGAATCCCATGGAATCACGTCGAATAACTTCGAATCGTGTGAAACCTCAGAGAATCCTACTGAATCACGTCGAGTCGCATGGAATCTCATCAAATCCCTTCGGATCTTGCCGAATCCAGTCAAGTCATATCAAATCGCTTTGCACGGAATCGAATTGAATCCAACAGATTAAAGTAGGCTAGGTTCGGGTGGGGTGCCGTAGGGTCGGGTAGGGTAGAATAGAATAGAGTACAACAGAGTAGGAGAGAACAGAACAGAACAGAAAGAATACAACAGAACAGAATAGAGTCAAAGAGAGAGAACATAGCCGAATTGAGCCGAGTGGAGACAAAACGAGACGAATCACGTCCGGTTGCTTCGAATCGCGTCAAATCAAATCGAATCGATTAGAAGAGATGAGGGTAGGGAAGGGTAGAATAGAAGAGAGGAAAATAGTGAAGAATGGTGTGGAATGGAATAGAATGGAATTGAACGGAGTCCAATAAAGACGGATAGATATGAATAGAGTACAAAAGAGTCTAATAGAGCAGAATAGGGCCGGATAGGGCCGAATAAGGCCTAATTGAGCAGAATCCAGCAGAATCGATGGAATTCGAGCCTAATCGAGCCGAATGGAGTGAAATGGAGTCAAGTCGAGCCGAATAGAGCCGATGCGAACTGAATCGAGCTGATTCAAGCCTAATCGCGTCAAATCGCGTGGAAATACGTCACATCGAATCTAATCAAATAGATTAGGGGAGGGGCGGGTGGGTAGAATAGAACAGAATAGTACAGAATAGAAAGAATAGAATATAGTACAGTAGGGTAGAGTAGAGAGAGTAAAGCAGAGAAGAGTAGAGCAGAGTAGAATTGAGTCAAATAGAGTCAAATAGTGCAGGATATAGCTGAAGAGAGCCAATTCTGGCCGAATCGAGTCACATGGAAACAAAACGAGATGAATCACACCGAATTGCTTCGAATCGCATCCAATCGAATAGATTAGAGTAACGTAGGGTAGAGTAGAACAGAATAGAGTAGAATAGCGTAGAATGGAGAAGAGTGGAGTCAAATGGAGTCGAACAGAGACAAATAGAGTAGAAAAGAGTCGAATCGAGCCAAATAGGGCCGAATAAGGCTGAACCGAGTGGAAACGAGCTGAATTGAAGCGATTCGAGCCAAATCGAGCTGAATCGAGCCGACTCAAGCATGATGGTGTCCAGTCGCATCGAAATGCTTTGAATCGAATCAAATGGAAGAGATTAGAATAGGTTAGGGTAGGGTAGTTTATGATAGGAAGACTAGGGTAGATGCAAGTAGAACACATTAGAGTAGACAAGAGAAGGCTAGAGTAGAAGCCTAGACTAGTAAGCTGGACTAGTCAGCTAGACTAGTGGCATAGAGCAGTAGCCTAGACAACTAGTCTTGAATGGTACCCTAAGTCAGTAATCTGAACGAGTACCCTTGCCTTAACTAGTAGTCCTAACAAGTACCCTTGCCTTAAGCAGTAGTCTTCACTAGTACCCTTGCCTTCACTAGTAGTATGTCCTTAACAAGTAGCCTGAACGGGTAGCCTTGCCTTAACCAGTACCCTCAACAAGTACCCATGCCTTAACTAGTAGCCTGGCCTTAACTAGTAGCCTGAACTAGTACACTTGCCTTAAGGAGTACCCTTGCCCGAACTACTCCCCTTAATTAGGACCCTTATTGAGTAACCCTAAGTAGTAGAGTATGGTACGGTGGGGTAGCATAGGGTAGGGAAGCCTACGGTGGAACAGAGAAAATAGAAGGAAATAGAATAGAACAGCATAGGTCAGGGTAGGTTAGCTTAGTGCAGGGTATGGTAGAGTAGCATAGGATGGAATAGAGAAAATAGAAAAGGAGACTAGAAAAGAGCAGACTAGATTAGGATAGGGTAGGGTGGGGGAGGGTTGTGTAGAATACAGTAGTGTAGAATGGAATAGAATGGTGTGGAATGGAGTCGAATGGATTCGAACAGAGATGAATAGAGTAGAAAAGAGTTGAATAGAGCCGAATAACGCTGAATAGGACCAAATATGGCCGAAATGAGCCGAATCGAGTCGAGTCGACCAGATTCGGGATGAATGGAGCCTAGTGGAGATGAAATGAGCCAAATAGAGACAAACTGAACCCAGCAAAATCGAGCCAAAACACACTTAATTGCATCCTATTGCATCGGATCTCGTCGAATTCCATCAAATCCCACCAAACCGCATCAAATCTCGCGGAATCTCACCGAATCCCGTCGAATTGTCTCAAATCGGGTCGAATGGTGTCCAACTGAATGGAATTGAATTAAATTGAATAGAGTAGTGTAGGTTAGGCTGGGATTCAGTAGGGAAGGGCACAGAAGAATAGAATAGAGTAGAACAGAAGAGAATACCAAGAGTAGAATGGAGTAGAGTTGAGTAGAGTGGAATAGTCAGAGTCGGGTAGTGCAGAATATAGATGAATAGATCCAATTCAAGCCGAATCGATTCGAATGGAGAGGAAAGGGAGCAAATCGTGAAGAATCGAATTGATTAGAATAGATTAGAGTAGGGTAGGGTAGAACAGAATAGAATAGAGTAGAAAAGAGTAGAATGGTGTGGAATGGAGTTGAATGGAGCCAAATAGAGACAAATAAAGTAGAAAGGGCTAAGTAGAGCTGAACAGGGCTGAATAAGGTTCACTCGAGCCTAATTATGCTGAATTGAGCAGAATCGAGACGAATTGACCCAATTCAAGCCAAATAGAGCTAAATCGAGCCGATTCAAGCCTAATCACATGGAATCGCGTCGAAATGCGTTGAATCGAATAGATTAGTGTAGAGGAGGGTACGGCAGGAGAGGCTAGACTACAACACAACAGAACACAATAGAAAGAAGAGAATAGAATTAAGTAGAGTCGGGTCCAGTAGAATAGAGTCAAATCGAGTTGACGAGAGCTGAAAAGAGCCAAACAGAGCTGAATACAGCCGAATTGACCAAATTCAAGGTGAATCGAGATGAATCATGTCCAGTCGTTTGAAATGTGTCGAATCGAATCAAATGGATTAGTGTGGGGAAGGTAAGGTTAGGGTAGGGTAGAGAAGACTAGAATAGAGTAGAATAGAACAGAACAAAAAGAATCGAGTAGAGTCACATAGAGTCGAATACTGCCAAAAAGAGCCGAATAGAGTGGAAAAGAGCTGAATAGAACCGAATCGAGTTTAATGGAGGAGAAAGGAGATGAATCGAGCCGATATGACCCGAATCAGGTCGAATTCCGTTCAAGTGTGTCGAATAGCATAGAACAGATTACAGTAGGCTAAGTTAGGGTAGGGTAGGGTAGAATAGAGTGCAGTAGAACAGAGCAGAAGAGAAGAGAACACAACTGAAAGAATAGAATAGGGTCGAGACGAGCAGAGTATAGAAGAGTAGAGTAGAGTAGAGTCGAATATTGCCGAATAGAGCCAAAGACAGCCAAATAGAGCCCAAAAGAGCTAAATCGATAGAAACCAAGACAAATCACGCCGAATCCCGTGGAATCATGCTGTATCGCGTCGAATCCCGTCGAATTGCATTGAATCTGATCAGTTCCAATCCAATCCATTAGAATAGACTAGAGTAGGGTAGAGTCCAATACAATACAGTAGAGAATAGTTTAGGATGGAGTAGAATGGTGTAGCATGGAGTCGAGTGGAGTCGAAAAGAGATAATAGAGTTGAGTAGAGTCTAACAGAGCCGAATAGAGCCTATTCGAGCTGACTAGAGCCGAATGGAGCCGATTAGAGCTGAATCGAACCGATTTGAGCCGATTGGGGATGAATGGAGTGGAAAGGAGCCGATTTGAGCTGAATCGCATCGAGATGCGTGGAATCGAATCCAGTAGAATAGATTAGATTAGGGTAGGATGGAATAGAGTAGAATTGAACACAGTAGAAGAGAATGGAAAGAATACAATAGAATAGAGTAGAAAAGGGTAGAGCAGAGCAGAATAGTGTAGAGTAGAATAGAGTAGAGTAGAACAGAGTCGAATCAAGCTGAATGGAGATGAAACGAGACAAATCGCGTCGGATGGCGTCGAATCCCATCGAATCAATTACAGCAGGGTATAGTAGAATAGCGTAGAATGGAGTAGAATGGTGTGCAATGGAATCGAGTAGAGTAGAAAAGAGCTGAAGAGAGCCGAAGAGGGCCGAAGAGGGCCAAATCGAGCTGAATTGAGCGAAATCGAGCCGAATCCAGTGAATCGAGCCTAATGGAGCCGAATCGAGCCTAATCAAGCCGAATCGACACTATTCGAGACAAATGGAGCCGAATGGACATGAATCACACTGATTCGGCCCCTAGTCGCGTCAAAATTTGTCGAATTCAATGGAATAGACTAGAGTAGGGGAGGTTCGGGTAGGCTAGGGTAGGGTAGAATGGAGTAGAATAGAATAAAACAGAACAGAACACAACAAAATAGAACAGAACAACACAGAACGAATACAGAAACGAGGAGGCTAGAGTAGAGTAGAGGGGAATAGAGTAGAGTAGAGTAGATTCGAACAGAGCCAAATCGAGCCGAATCGCGTCGAAATGGGTTGAATCAAATCCAATCAAATGGATTACACTACCTTAGAGTTGGGTAGCGTAGGGTAGGGTAGAATAGAGTAGACTAGTACAGAACACAGTAGAAACAATACAATAGAATAGAGAAGATTAGACTACAGTAGAATAGAGCTGAATAGAGCCAAATGCAGACGAAACGAGAGGAATCGTGTAGAAGCACTTAGAGTAAATTAGAGTGGTGTTGGGTAGGGTAGAGCAGAATAGAGTAGAATAGTGTAGAATAGTGTGGAATGAATAGAATGGAGTAGAATGGAGTCAAATAGAAACGAATAGAGTAGAAAAGAGTCGAATAGAGCAGAATAGGGCCGAAGAAGGCCAAATCGAGCAGATTCGAAGCGATTCAAGCCAAAACAAGCTGAATGGAGCCTAACTGAGCCGCATAGAGCCAAATCGAGCCGAATCGAGCCGACTCAAGCTTCATCGCCTCGAATCGCGTTCAATGCGTCAAATCCAATCGAAACGTATAGATTAGAGAAGGGGAGGGGAGGGCAGGGGAGGGTAGAATAGAACAGAGTAGAGTGGAATAGAAGAGATTAGAACAGAATAGAAGGAATAGAATCGAGTAGAATAGAGTGGAAAAGAGTAGAGTCGAATACAGTCGAATAGAGCCGACTAAGCTGAATAGAGACGAATGGAGCTGAATACAGCCGAAAAGAGCTGTATACTGCCGAATCACACCTAATCGAGCGGAATCAAGCAGAATCGCACTGACTGTCACCGAACAGCGTCGAATCGAATCAGGTCGAATCGAGTCGAGCCACATCGTTTTGAATCAAACAAGGTCAAATCGCTTCATATCGTGTCGAATCCCATGGAATCACGTCGAATAACTTCGAATCGTGTGAAACCTCAGAGAATCCTACTGAATCACGTCGAGTCGCATGGAATCTCATCAAATCCCTTCGGATCTTGCCGAATCCAGTCAAGTCCTATCAAATCGCTTTGCACGGAATCGAATTGAATCCAACAGATTAAAGTAGGCTAGGTTCGGGTGGGGTGCCGTAGGGTCGGGTAGGGTAGAATAGAATAGAGTACAACAGAGTAGGAGAGAACAGAACAGAACAGAAAGAATACAACAGAACAGAATAGAGTCAAAGAGAGAGAACATAGCCGAATTGAGCCGAGTGGAGACAAAACGAGACGAATCACGTCCGGTTGCTTCGAATCGCGTCAAATCAAATCGAATCGATTAGAAGAGATGAGGGTAGGGAAGGGTAGAATAGAAGAGAGGAAAATAGTGAAGAATGGTGTGGAATGGAATAGAATGGAATTGAACGGAGTCCAATAAAGACGGATAGATATGAATAGAGTACAAAAGAGTCTAATAGAGCAGAATAGGGCCGGATAGGGCCGAATAAGGCCTAATTGAGCAGAATCCAGCAGAATCGATGGAATTCGAGCCTAATCGAGCCGAATGGAGTGAAATGGAGTCAAGTCGAGCCGAATAGAGCCGATGCGAACTGAATCGAGCTGATTCAAGCCTAATCGCGTCAAATCGCGTGGAAATACGTCACATCGAATCTAATCAAATAGATTAGGGGAGGGGCGGGTGGGTAGAATAGAACAGAATAGTACAGAATAGAAAGAATAGAATATAGTACAGTAGGGTAGAGTAGAGAGAGTAAAGCAGAGAAGAGTAGAGCAGAGTAGAATTGAGTCAAATAGAGTCAAATAGTGCAGGATATAGCTGAAGAGAGCCAATTCTGGCCGAATCGAGTCACATGGAAACAAAACGAGATGAATCACACCGAATTGCTTCGAATCGCATCCAATCGAATAGATTAGAGTAACGTAGGGTAGAGTAGAACAGAATAGAGTAGAATAGCGTAGAATGGAGAAGAGTGGAGTCAAATGGAGTCGAACAGAGACAAATAGAGTAGAAAAGAGTCGAATCGAGCCAAATAGGGCCGAATAAGGCTGAACCGAGTGGAAACGAGCTGAATTGAAGCGATTCGAGCCAAATCGAGCTGAATCGAGCCGACTCAAGCATGATGGTGTCCAGTCGCATCGAAATGCTTTGAATCGAATCAAATGGAAGAGATTAGAATAGGTTAGGGTAGGGTAGTTTATGATAGGAAGACTAGGGTAGATGCAAGTAGAACACATTAGAGTAGACAAGAGAAGGCTAGAGTAGAAGCCTAGACTAGTAAGCTGGACTAGTCAGCTAGACTAGTGGCATAGAGCAGTAGCCTAGACAACTAGTCTTGAATGGTACCCTAAGTCAGTAATCTGAACGAGTACCCTTGCCTTAACTAGTAGTCCTAACAAGTACCCTTGCCTTAAGCAGTAGTCTTCACTAGTACCCTTGCCTTCACTAGTAGTATGTCCTTAACAAGTAGCCTGAACGGGTACCCTTGCCTTAACCAGTACCCTCAACAAGTACCCATGCCTTAACTAGTAGCCTGGCCTTAACTAGTAGCCTGAACTAGTACACTTGCCTTAAGGAGTACCCTTGCCCGAACTACTCCCCTTAATTAGGACCCTTATTGAGTAACCCTAAGTAGTAGAGTATGGTACGGTGGGGTAGCATAGGGTAGGGAAGCATACGGTGGAACAGAGAAAATAGAAGGAAATAGAATAGAACAGCATAGGTCAGGGTAGGTTAGCTTAGTGCAGGGTATGGTAGAGTAGCATAGGATGGAATAGAGAAAATAGAAAAGGAGACTAGAAAAGAGCAGACTAGATTAGGATAGGGTAGGGTGGGGGAGGGTTGTGTAGAGTACAGTAGTGTAGAATGGAATAGAATGGTGTGGAATGGAGTCGAATGGATTCGAACAGAGATGAATAGAGTAGAAAAGAGTTGAATAGAGCCGAATAACGCTGAATAGGACCAAATATGGCCGAAATGAGCCGAATCGAGTCGAGTCGACCAGATTCGGGATGAATGGAGCCTAGTGGAGATGAAATGAGCCAAATAGAGACAAACTGAACCCAGCAAAATCGAGCCAAAACACACTTAATTGCATCCTATTGCATCGGATCTCGTCGAATTCCATCAAATCCCACCAAACCGCATCAAATCTCGCGGAATCTCACCGAATCCCGTCGAATTGTCTCAAATCGGGTCGAATGGTGTCCAACTGAATGGAATTGAATTAAATTGAATAGAGTAGTGTAGGTTAGGCTGGGATTCAGTAGGGAAGGGCACAGAAGAATAGAATAGAGTAGAACAGAAGAGAATACCAAGAGTAGAATGGAGTAGAGTTGAGTAGAGTGGAATAGTCAGAGTCGGGTAGTGCAGAATATAGATGAATAGATCCAATTCAAGCCGAATCGATTCGAATGGAGAGGAAAGGGAACAAATCGTGAAGAATCGAATTGATTAGAATAGATTAGAGTAGGGTAGGGTAGAACAGAATAGAATAGAGTAGAAAAGAGTAGAATGGTGTGGAATGGAGTTGAATGGAGCCAAATAGAGACAAATAAAGTAGAAAGGGCTAAGTAGAGCTGAACAGGGCTGAATAAGGTTCACTCGAGCCTAATTATGCTGAATTGAGCAGAATCGAGACGAATTGACCCAATTCAAGCCAAATAGAGCTAAATCGAGCCGATTCAAGCCTAATCACATGGAATCGCGTCGAAATGCGTTGAATCGAATAGATTAGTGTAGAGGAGGGTACGGCAGGAGAGGCTAGACTACAACACAACAGAACACAATAGAAAGAAGAGAATAGAATTAAGTAGAGTCGGGTCCAGTAGAATAGAGTCAAATCGAGTTGACGAGAGCTGAAAAGAGCCAAACAGAGCTGAATACAGCCGAATTGACCAAATTCAAGGTGAATCGAGATGAATCATGTCCAGTCGTTTGAAATGTGTCGAATCGAATCAAATGGATTAGTGTGGGGAAGGTAAGGTTAGGGTAGGGTAGAGAAGACTAGAATAGAGTAGAATAGAACAGAACAAAAAGAATCGAGTAGAGTCACATAGAGTCGAATACTGCCAAAAAGAGCCGAATAGAGTGGAAAAGAGCTGAATAGAACCGAATCGAGTTTAATGGAGGAGAAAGGAGATGAATCGAGCCGATATGACCCGAATCAGGTCGAATTCCGTTCAAGTGTGTCGAATAGCATAGAACAGATTACAGTAGGCTAAGTTAGGGTAGGGTAGGGTAGAATAGAGTGCAGTAGAACAGAGCAGAAGAGAAGAGAACACAACTGAAAGAATAGAATAGGGTCGAGACGAGCAGAGTATAGAAGAGTAGAGTAGAGTAGAGTCGAATATTGCCGAATAGAGCCAAAGACAGCCAAATAGAGCCCAAAAGAGCTAAATCGATAGAAACCAAGACAAATCACGCCGAATCCCGTGGAATCATGCTGTATCGCGTCGAATCCCGTCGAATTGCATTGAATCTGATCAGTTCCAATCCAATCCATTAGAATAGACTAGAGTAGGGTAGAGTCCAATACAATACAGTAGAGAATAGTTTAGGATGGAGTAGAATGGTGTAGCATGGAGTCGAGTGGAGTCGAAAAGAGATAATAGAGTTGAGTAGAGTCTAACAGAGCCGAATAGAGCCTATTCGAGCTGACTAGAGCCGAATGGAGCCGATTAGAGCTGAATCGAACCGATTTGAGCCGATTGGGGATGAATGGAGTGGAAAGGAGCCGATTTGAGCTGAATCGCATCGAGATGCGTGGAATCGAATCCAGTAGAATAGATTAGATTAGGGTAGGATGGAATAGAGTAGACTTGAACACAGTAGAAGAGAATGGAAAGAATACAATAGAATAGAGTAGAAAAGGGTAGAGCAGAGCAAAATAGTGTAGAGTAGAATAGAGTAGAGTAGAACAGAGTCGAATCAAGCTGAATGGAGATGAAACGAGACAAATCGCGTCGGATGGCGTCGAATCCCATCGAATCAATTACAGCAGGGTATAGTAGAATAGCGTAGAATGGAGTAGAATGGTGTGCAATGGAATCGAGTAGAGTAGAAAAGAGCTGAAGAGAGCCGAAGAGGGCCGAAGAGGGCCAAATCGAGCTGAATTGAGCGAAATCGAGCCGAATCCAGTGAATCGAGCCTAATGGAGCCGAATCGAGCCTAATCAAGCCGAATCGACACTTCGAGACAAATGGAGCCGAATGGACATGAATCACACTGATTCGGCCCCTAGTCGCCTCAAAATTTGTCGAATTCAATGGAATAGACTAGAGTAGGGGAGGTTCGGGTAGGCTAGGGTAGGGTAGAATGGAGTAGAATAGAATAAAACAGAACAGAACACAACAAAATAGAACAGAACAACACAGAACGAATACAGAAACGAGGAGGCTAGAGTAGAGTAGAGGGGAATAGAGTAGAGTAGAGTAGATTCGAACAGAGCCAAATCGAGCCGAATCGCGTCGAAATGGGTTGAATCAAATCCAATCAAATGGATTACACTACCTTAGAGTTGGGTAGCGTAGGGTAGGGTAGAATAGAGTAGACTAGTACAGAACACAGTAGAAACAATACAATAGAATAGAGAAGATTAGACTACAGTAGAATAGAGCTGAATAGAGCCAAATGCAGACGAAACGAGAGGAATCGTGTAGAAGCACTTAGAGTAAATTAGAGTGGTGTTGGGTAGGGTAGAGCAGAATAGAGTAGAATAGTGTAGAATAGTGTGGAATGAATAGAATGGAGTAGAAAGGAGTCAAATAGAAACGAATAGAGTAGAAAAGAGTCGAATAGAGCAGAATAGGGCCGAAGAAGGCCAAATCGAGCAGATTCGAAGCGATTCAAGCCAAAACAAGCTGAATGGAGCCTAACTGAGCCGCATAGAGCCAAATCGAGCCGAATCGAGCCGACTCAAGCTTCATCGCCTCGAATCGCGTTCAATGCGTCAAATCCAATCGAAACGTATAGATTAGAGAAGGGGAGGGGAGGGCAGGGGAGGGTAGAATAGAACAGAGTAGAGTGGAATAGAAGAGATTAGAACAGAATAGAAGGAATAGAATCGAGTAGAATAGAGTGGAAAAGAGTAGAGTCGAATACAGTCGAATAGAGCCGACTAAGCTGAATAGAGACGAATGGAGCTGAATACAGCCGAAAAGAGCTGTATACTGCCGAATCACACCTAATCGAGCGGAATCAAGCAGAATCGCACTGACTGTCACCGAACAGCGTCGAATCGAATCAGGTCGAATCGAGTCGAGCCACATCGTTTTGAATCAAACAAGGTCAAATCGCTTCATATCGTGTCGAATCCCATGGAATCACGTCGAATAACTTCGAATCGTGTGAAACCTCAGAGAATCCTACTGAATCACGTCGAGTCGCATGGAATCTCATCAAATCCCTTCGGATCTTGCCGAATCCAGTCAAGTCATATCAAATCGCTTTGCACGGAATCGAATTGAATCCAACAGATTAAAGTAGGCTAGGTTCGGGTGGGGTGCCGTAGGGTCGGGTAGGGTAGAATAGAATAGAGTACAACAGAGTAGGAGAGAACAGAACAGAACAGAAAGAATACAACAGAACAGAATAGAGTCAAAGAGAGAGAACATAGCCGAATTGAGCCGAGTGGAGACAAAACGAGACGAATCACGTCCGGTTGCTTCGAATCGCGTCAAATCAAATCGAATCGATTAGAAGAGATGAGGGTAGGGAAGGGTAGAATAGAAGAGAGGAAAATAGTGAAGAATGGTGTGGAATGGAATAGAATGGAATTGAACGGAGTCCAATAAAGACGGATAGATATGAATAGAGTACAAAAGAGTCTAATAGAGCAGAATAGGGCCGGATAGGGCCGAATAAGGCCTAATTGAGCAGAATCCAGCAGAATCGATGGAATTCGAGCCTAATCGAGCCGAATGGAGTGAAATGGAGTCAAGTCGAGCCGAATAGAGCCGATGCGAACTGAATCGAGCTGATTCAAGCCTAATCGCGTCAAATCGCGTGGAAATACGTCACATCGAATCTAATCAAATAGATTAGGGGAGGGGCGGGTGGGTAGAATAGAACAGAATAGTACAGAATAGAAAGAATAGAATATAGTACAGTAGGGTAGAGTAGAGAGAGTAAAGCAGAGAAGAGTAGAGCAGAGTAGAATTGAGTCAAATAGAGTCAAATAGTGCAGGATATAGCTGAAGAGAGCCAATTCTGGCCGAATCGAGTCACATGGAAACAAAACGAGATGAATCACACCGAATTGCTTCGAATCGCATCCAATCGAATAGATTAGAGTAACGTAGGGTAGAGTAGAACAGAATAGAGTAGAATAGCGTAGAATGGAGAAGAGTGGAGTCAAATGGAGTCGAACAGAGACAAATAGAGTAGAAAAGAGTCGAATCGAGCCAAATAGGGCCGAATAAGGCTGAACCGAGTGGAAACGAGCTGAATTGAAGCGATTCGAGCCAAATCGAGCTGAATCGAGCCGACTCAAGCATGATGGTGTCCAGTCGCATCGAAATGCTTTGAATCGAATCAAATGGAAGAGATTAGAATAGGTTAGGGTAGGGTAGTTTATGATAGGAAGACTAGGGTAGATGCAAGTAGAACACATTAGAGTAGACAAGAGAAGGCTAGAGTAGAAGCCTAGACTAGTAAGCTGGACTAGTCAGCTAGACTAGTGGCATAGAGCAGTAGCCTAGACAACTAGTCTTGAATGGTACCCTAAGTCAGTAATCTGAACGAGTACCCTTGCCTTAACTAGTAGTCCTAACAAGTACCCTTGCCTTAAGCAGTAGTCTTCACTAGTACCCTTGCCTTCACTAGTAGTATGTCCTTAACAAGTAGCCTGAACGGGTACCCTTGCCTTAACCAGTACCCTCAACAAGTACCCATGCCTTAACTAGTAGCCTGGCCTTAACTAGTAGCCTGAACTAGTACACTTGCCTTAAGGAGTACCCTTGCCCGAACTACTCCCCTTTAATTAGGACCCTTATTGAGTAACCCTAAGTAGTAGAGTATGGTACGGTGGGGTAGCATAGGGTAGGGAAGCATACGGTGGAACAGAGAAAATAGAAGGAAATAGAATAGAACAGCATAGGTCAGGGTAGGTTAGCTTAGTGCAGGGTATGGTAGAGTAGCATAGGATGGAATAGAGAAAATAGAAAAGGAGACTAGAAAAGAGCAGACTAGATTAGGATAGGGTAGGGTGGGGGAGGGTTGTGTAGAATACAGTAGTGTAGAATGGAATAGAATGGTGTGGAATGGAGTCGAATGGATTCGAACAGAGATGAATAGAGTAGAAAAGAGTTGAATAGAGCCGAATAACGCTGAATAGGACCAAATATGGCCGAAATGAGCCGAATCGAGTCGAGTCGACCAGATTCGGGATGAATGGAGCCTAGTGGAGATGAAATGAGCCAAATAGAGACAAACTGAACCCAGCAAAATCGAGCCAAAACACACTTAATTGCATCCTATTGCATCGGATCTCGTCGAATTCCATCAAATCCCACCAAACCGCATCAAATCTCGCGGAATCTCACCGAATCCCGTCGAATTGTCTCAAATCGGGTCGAATGGTGTCCAACTGAATGGAATTGAATTAAATTGAATAGAGTAGTGTAGGTTAGGCTGGGATTCAGTAGGGAAGGGCACAGAAGAATAGAATAGAGTAGAACAGAAGAGAATACCAAGAGTAGAATGGAGTAGAGTTGAGTAGAGTGGAATAGTCAGAGTCGGGTAGTGCAGAATATAGATGAATAGATCCAATTCAAGCCGAATCGATTCGAATGGAGAGGAAAGGGAGCAAATCGTGAGAATCGAATGATTAGAATAGATTAGAGTAGGGTAGGGTAGAACAGAATAGAATAGAGTAGAAAAGAGTAGAATGGTGTGGAATGGAGTTGAATGGAGCCAAATAGAGACAAATAAAGTAGAAAGGGCTAAGTAGAGCTGAACAGGGCTGAATAAGGTTCACTCGAGCCTAATTATGCTGAATTGAGCAGAATCGAGACGAATTGACCCAATTCAAGCCAAATAGAGCTAAATCGAGCCGATTCAAGCCTAATCACATGGAATCGCGTCGAAATGCGTTGAATCGAATAGATTAGTGTAGAGGAGGGTACGGCAGGAGAGGCTAGACTACAACACAACAGAACACAATAGAAAGAAGAGAATAGAATTAAGTAGAGTCGGGTCCAGTAGAATAGAGTCAAATCGAGTTGACGAGAGCTGAAAAGAGCCAAACAGAGCTGAATACAGCCGAATTGACCAAATTCAAGGTGAATCGAGATGAATCATGTCCAGTCGTTTGAAATGTGTCGAATCGAATCAAATGGATTAGTGTGGGAAGGTAAGGTTAGGGTAGGGTAGAGAAGACTAGAATAGAGTAGAATAGAACAGAACAAAAAGAATCGAGTAGAGTCACATAGAGTCGAATACTGCCAAAAAGAGCCGAATAGAGTGGAAAAGAGCTGAATAGAACCGAATCGAGTTTAATGGAGGAGAAAGGAGATGAATCGAGCCGATATGACCCGAATCAGGTCGAATTCCAATACTATCTCTCTATATAGCATAGAACAGATTACAGTAGGCTAAGTTAGGGTAGGGTAGGGTAGAATAGAGTGCAGTAGAACAGAGCAGAAGAGAAGAGAACACAACTGAAAGAATAGAATAGGGTCGAGACGAGCAGAGTATAGAAGAGTAGAGTAGAGTAGAGTCGAATATTGCCGAATAGAGCCAAAGACAGCCAAATAGAGCCCAAAAGAGCTAAATCGATAGAAACCAAGACAAATCACGCCGAATCCCGTGGAATCATGCTGTATCGCGTCGAATCCCGTCGAATTGCATTGAATCTGATCAGTTCCAATCCAATCCATTAGAATAGACTAGAGTAGGGTAGAGTCCAATACAATACAGTAGAGAATAGTTTAGGATGGAGTAGAATGGTGTAGCATGGAGTCGAGTGGAGTCGAAAAGAGATAATAGAGTTGAGTAGAGTCTAACAGAGCCGAATAGAGCCTATTCGAGCTGACTAGAGCCGAATGGAGCCGATTAGAGCTGAATCGAACCGATTTGAGCCGATTGGGGATGAATGGAGTGGAAAGGAGCCGATTTGAGCTGAATCGCATCGAGATGCGTGGAATCGAATCCAGTAGAATAGATTAGATTAGGGTAGGATGGAATAGAGTAGAATTGAACACAGTAGAAGAGAATGGAAAGAATACAATAGAATAGAGTAGAAAAGGGTAGAGCAGAGCAGAATAGTGTAGAGTAGAATAGAGTAGAGTAGAACAGAGTCGAATCAAGCTGAATGGAGATGAAACGAGACAAATCGCGTCGGATGGCGTCGAATCCCATCGAATCAATTACAGCAGGGTATAGTAGAATAGCGTAGAATGGAGTAGAATGGTGTGCAATGGAATCGAGTAGAGTAGAAAAGAGCTGAAGAGAGCCGAAGAGGGCCGAAGAGGGCCAAATCGAGCTGAATTGAGCGAAATCGAGCCGAATCCAGTGAATCGAGCCTAATGGAGCCGAATCGAGCCTAATCAAGCCGAATCGACACTATTCGAGACAAATGGAGCCGAATGGACATGAATCACACTGATTCGGCCCCTAGTCGCCTCAAAATTTGTCGAATTCAATGGAATAGACTAGAGTAGGGGAGGTTCGGGTAGGCTAGGGTAGGGTAGAATGGAGTAGAATAGAATAAAACAGAACAGAACACAACAAAATAGAACAGAACAACACAGAACGAATACAGAAACGAGGAGGCTAGAGTAGAGTAGAGGGGAATAGAGTAGAGTAGAGTAGATTCGAACAGAGCCAAATCGAGCCGAATCGCGTCGAAATGGGTTGAATCAAATCCAATCAAATGGATTACACTACCTTAGAGTTGGGTAGCGTAGGGTAGGGTAGAATAGAGTAGACTAGTACAGAACACAGTAGAAACAATACAATAGAATAGAGAAGATTAGACTACAGTAGAATAGAGCTGAATAGAGCCAAATGCAGACGAAACGAGAGGAATCGTGTAGAAGCACTTACAGTAAATTAGAGTGGTGTTGGGTAGGGTAGAGCAGAATAGAGTAGAATAGTGTAGAATAGTGTGGAATGAATAGAATGGAGTAGAATGGAGTCAAATAGAAACGAATAGAGTAGAAAAGAGTCGAATAGAGCAGAATAGGGCCGAAGAAGGCCAAATCGAGCAGATTCGAAGCGATTCAAGCCAAAACAAGCTGAATGGAGCCTAACTGAGCCGCATAGAGCCAAATCGAGCCGAATCGAGCCGACTCAAGCTTCATCGCCTCGAATCGCGTTCAATGCGTCAAATCCAATCGAAACGTATAGATTAGAGAAGGGGAGGGGAGGGCAGCGGAGGGTAGAATAGAACAGAGTAGAGTGGAATAGAAGAGATTAGAACAGAATAGAAGGAATAGAATCGAGTAGAATAGAGTGGAAAAGAGTAGAGTCGAATACAGTCGAATAGAGCCGACTAAGCTGAATAGAGACGAATGGAGCTGAATACAGCCGAAAAGAGCTGTATACTGCCGAATCACACCTAATCGAGCGGAATCAAGCAGAATCGCACTGACTGTCACCGAACAGCGTCGAATCGAATCAGGTCGAATCGAGTCGAGCCACATCGTTTTGAATCAAACAAGGTCAAATCGCTTCATATCGTGTCGAATCCCATGGAATCACGTCGAATAACTTCGAATCGTGTGAAACCTCAGAGAATCCTACTGAATCACGTCGAGTCGCATGGAATCTCATCAAATCCCTTCGGATCTTGCCGAATCCAGTCAAGTCATATCAAATCGCTTTGCACGGAATCGAATTGAATCCAATAGATTAAAGTAGGCTAGGTTCGGGTGGGGTGCCGTAGGGTCGGGTAGGGTAGAATAGAATAGAGTACAACAGAGTAGGAGAGAACAGAACAGAACAGAAAGAATACAACAGAACAGAATAGAGTCAAAGAGAGAGAACATAGCCGAATTGAGCCGAGTGGAGACAAAACGAGACGAATCACGTCCGGTTGCTTCGAATCGCGTCAAATCAAATCGAATCGATTAGAAGAGATGAGGGTAGGGAAGGGTAGAATAGAAGAGAGGAAAATAGTGAAGAATGGTGTGGAATGGAATAGAATGGAATTGAACGGAGTCCAATAAAGACGGATAGATATGAATAGAGTACAAAAGAGTCTAATAGAGCAGAATAGGGCCGGATAGGGCCGAATAAGGCCTAATTGAGCAGAATCCAGCAGAATCGATGGAATTCGAGCCTAATCGAGCCGAATGGAGTGAAATGGAGTCAAGTCGAGCCGAATAGAGCCGATGCGAACTGAATCGAGCTGATTCAAGCCTAATCGCGTCAAATCGCGTGGAAATACGTCACATCGAATCTAATCAAATAGATTAGGGGAGGGGCGGGTGGGTAGAATAGAACAGAATAGTACAGAATAGAAAGAATAGAATATAGTACAGTAGGGTAGAGTAGAGAGAGTAAAGCAGAGAAGAGTAGAGCAGAGTAGAATTGAGTCAAATAGAGTCAAATAGTGCAGGATATAGCTGAAGAGAGCCAATTCTGGCCGAATCGAGTCACATGGAAACAAAACGAGATGAATCACACCGAATTGCTTCGAATCGCATCCAATCGAATAGATTAGAGTAACGTAGGGTAGAGTAGAACAGAATAGAGTAGAATAGCGTAGAATGGAGAAGAGTGGAGTCAAATGGAGTCGAACAGAGACAAATAGAGTAGAAAAGAGTCGAATCGAGCCAAATAGGGCCGAATAAGGCTGAACCGAGTGGAAACGAGCTGAATTGAAGCGATTCGAGCCAAATCGAGCTGAATCGAGCCGACTCAAGCATGATGGTGTCCAGTCGCATCGAAATGCTTTGAATCGAATCAAATGGAAGAGATTAGAATAGGTTAGGGTAGGGTAGTTTATGATAGGAAGACTAGGGTAGATGCAAGTAGAACACATTAGAGTAGACAAGAGAAGGCTAGAGTAGAAGCCTAGACTAGTAAGCTGGACTAGTCAGCTAGACTAGTGGCATAGAGCAGTAGCCTAGACAACTAGTCTTGAATGGTACCCTAAGTCAGTAATCTGAACGAGTACCCTTGCCTTAACTAGTAGTCCTAACAAGTACCCTTGCCTTAAGCAGTAGTCTTCACTAGTACCCTTGCCTTCACTAGTAGTATGTCCTTAACAAGTAGCCTGAACGGGTAGCCTTGCCTTAACCAGTACCCTCAACAAGTACCCATGCCTTAACTAGTAGCCTGGCCTTAACTAGTAGCCTGAACTAGTACACTTGCCTTAAGGAGTACCCTTGCCCGAACTACTCCCCTTAATTAGGACCCTTATTGAGTAACCCTAAGTAGTAGAGTATGGTACGGTGGGGTAGCATAGGGTAGGGAAGCATACGGTGGAACAGAGAAAATAGAAGGAAATAGAATAGAACAGCATAGGTCAGGGTAGGTTAGCTTAGTGCAGGGTATGGTAGAGTAGCATAGGATGGAATAGAGAAAATAGAAAAGGAGACTAGAAAAGAGCAGACTAGATTAGGATAGGGTAGGGTGGGGGAGGGTTGTGTAGAATACAGTAGTGTAGAATGGAATAGAATGGTGTGGAATGGAGTCGAATGGATTCGAACAGAGATGAATAGAGTAGAAAAGAGTTGAATAGAGCCGAATAACGCTGAATAGGACCAAATATGGCCGAAATGAGCCGAATCGAGTCGAGTCGACCAGATTCGGGATGAATGGAGCCTAGTGGAGATGAAATGAGCCAAATAGAGACAAACTGAACCCAGCAAAATCGAGCCAAAACACACTTAATTGCATCCTATTGCATCGGATCTCGTCGAATTCCATCAAATCCCACCAAACCGCATCAAATCTCGCGGAATCTCACCGAATCCCGTCGAATTGTCTCAAATCGGGTCGAATGGTGTCCAACTGAATGGAATTGAATTAAATTGAATAGAGTAGTGTAGGTTAGGCTGGGATTCAGTAGGGAAGGGCACAGAAGAATAGAATAGAGTAGAACAGAAGAGAATACCAAGAGTAGAATGGAGTAGAGTTGAGTAGAGTGGAATAGTCAGAGTCGGGTAGTGCAGAATATAGATGAATAGATCCAATTCAAGCCGAATCGATTCGAATGGAGAGGAAAGGGAGCAAATCGTGAAGAATCGAATTGATTAGAATAGATTAGAGTAGGGTAGGGTAGAACAGAATAGAATAGAGTAGAAAAGAGTAGAATGGTGTGGAATGGAGTTGAATGGAGCCAAATAGAGACAAATAAAGTAGAAAGGGCTAAGTAGAGCTGAACAGGGCTGAATAAGGTTCACTCGAGCCTAATTATGCTGAATTGAGCAGAATCGAGACGAATTGACCCAATTCAAGCCAAATAGAGCTAAATCGAGCCGATTCAAGCCTAATCACATGGAATCGCGTCGAAATGCGTTGAATCGAATAGATTAGTGTAGAGGAGGGTACGGCAGGAGAGGCTAGACTACAACACAACAGAACACAATAGAAAGAAGAGAATAGAATTAAGTAGAGTCGGGTCCAGTAGAATAGAGTCAAATCGAGTTGACGAGAGCTGAAAAGAGCCAAACAGAGCTGAATACAGCCGAATTGACCAAATTCAAGGTGAATCGAGATGAATCATGTCCAGTCGTTTGAAATGTGTCGAATCGAATCAAATGGATTAGTGTGGGGAAGGTAAGGTTAGGGTAGGGTAGAGAAGACTAGAATAGAGTAGAATAGAACAGAACAAAAAGAATCGAGTAGAGTCACATAGAGTCGAATACTGCCAAAAAGAGCCGAATAGAGTGGAAAAGAGCTGAATAGAACCGAATCGAGTTTAATGGAGGAGAAAGGAGATGAATCGAGCCGATATGACCCGAATCAGGTCGAATTCCGTTCAAGTGTGTCGAATAGCATAGAACAGATTACAGTAGGCTAAGTTAGGGTAGGGTAGGGTAGAATAGAGTGCAGTAGAACAGAGCAGAAGAGAAGAGAACACAACTGAAAGAATAGAATAGGGTCGAGACGAGCAGAGTATAGAAGAGTAGAGTAGAGTAGAGTCGAATATTGCCGAATAGAGCCAAAGACAGCCAAATAGAGCCCAAAAGAGCTAAATCGATAGAAACCAAGACAAATCACGCCGAATCCCGTGGAATCATGCTGTATCGCGTCGAATCCCGTCGAATTGCATTGAATCTGATCAGTTCCAA
The DNA here is from genome assembly GCF_030014295.1 of Loxodonta africana. NCBI lineage: Eukaryota > Metazoa > Chordata > Mammalia > Proboscidea > Elephantidae > Loxodonta > Loxodonta africana. The sequence continues at coordinate 639,292 of NW_026975668.1, read as the reverse complement.
TCCAATCCATTAGAATAGACTAGAGTAGGGTAGAGTCCAATACAATACAGTAGAGAATAGTTTAGGATGGAGTAGAATGGTGTAGCATGGAGTCGAGTGGAGTCGAAAAGAGATAATAGAGTTGAGTAGAGTCTAACAGAGCCGAATAGAGCCTATTCGAGCTGACTAGAGCCGAATGGAGCCGATTAGAGCTGAATCGAACCGATTTGAGCCGATTGGGGATGAATGGAGTGGAAAGGAGCCGATTTGAGCTGAATCGCATCGAGATGCGTGGAATCGAATCCAGTAGAATAGATTAGATTAGGGTAGGATGGAATAGAGTAGAATTGAACACAGTAGAAGAGAATGGAAAGAATACAATAGAATAGAGTAGAAAAGGGTAGAGCAGAGCAGAATAGTGTAGAGTAGAATAGAGTAGAGTAGAACAGAGTCGAATCAAGCTGAATGGAGATGAAACGAGACAAATCGCGTCGGATGGCGTCGAATCCCATCGAATCAATTACAGCAGGGTATAGTAGAATAGCGTAGAATGGAGTAGAATGGTGTGCAATGGAATCGAGTAGAGTAGAAAAGAGCTGAAGAGAGCCGAAGAGGGCCGAAGAGGGCCAAATCGAGCTGAATTGAGCGAAATCGAGCCGAATCCAGTGAATCGAGCCTAATGGAGCCGAATCGAGCCTAATCAAGCCGAATCGACACTATTCGAGACAAATGGAGCCGAATGGACATGAATCACACTGATTCGGCCCCTAGTCGCCTCAAAATTTGTCGAATTCAATGGAATAGACTAGAGTAGGGGAGGTTCGGGTAGGCTAGGGTAGGGTAGAATGGAGTAGAATAGAATAAAACAGAACAGAACACAACAAAATAGAACAGAACAACACAGAACGAATACAGAAACGAGGAGGCTAGAGTAGAGTAGAGGGGAATAGAGTAGAGTAGAGTAGATTCGAACAGAGCCAAATCGAGCCGAATCGCGTCGAAATGGGTTGAATCAAATCCAATCAAATGGATTACACTACCTTAGAGTTGGGTAGCGTAGGGTAGGGTAGAATAGAGTAGACTAGTACAGAACACAGTAGAAACAATACAATAGAATAGAGAAGATTAGACTACAGTAGAATAGAGCTGAATAGAGCCAAATGCAGACGAAACGAGAGGAATCGTGTAGAAGCACTTAGAGTAAATTAGAGTGGTGTTGGGTAGGGTAGAGCAGAATAGAGTAGAATAGTGTAGAATAGTGTGGAATGAATAGAATGGAGTAGAATGGAGTCAAATAGAAACGAATAGAGTAGAAAAGAGTCGAATAGAGCAGAATAGGGCCGAAGAAGGCCAAATCGAGCAGATTCGAAGCGATTCAAGCCAAAACAAGCTGAATGGAGCCTAACTGAGCCGCATAGAGCCAAATCGAGCCGAATCGAGCCGACTCAAGCTTCATCGCCTCGAATCGCGTTCAATGCGTCAAATCCAATCGAAACGTATAGATTAGAGAAGGGGAGGGGAGGGCAGGGGAGGGTAGAATAGAACAGAGTAGAGTGGAATAGAAGAGATTAGAACAGAATAGAAGGAATAGAATCGAGTAGAATAGAGTGGAAAAGAGTAGAGTCGAATACAGTCGAATAGAGCCGACTAAGCTGAATAGAGACGAATGGAGCTGAATACAGCCGAAAAGAGCTGTATACTGCCGAATCACACCTAATCGAGCGGAATCAAGCAGAATCGCACTGACTGTCACCGAACAGCGTCGAATCGAATCAGGTCGAATCGAGTCGAGCCACATCGTTTTGAATCAAACAAGGTCAAATCGCTTCATATCGTGTCGAATCCCATGGAATCACGTCGAATAACTTCGAATCGTGTGAAACCTCAGAGAATCCTACTGAATCACGTCGAGTCGCATGGAATCTCATCAAATCCCTTCGGATCTTGCCGAATCCAGTCAAGTCATATCAAATCGCTTTGCACGGAATCGAATTGAATCCAACAGATTAAAGTAGGCTAGGTTCGGGTGGGGTGCCGTAGGGTCGGGTAGGGTAGAATAGAATAGAGTACAACAGAGTAGGAGAGAACAGAACAGAACAGAAAGAATACAACAGAACAGAATAGAGTCAAAGAGAGAGAACATAGCCGAATTGAGCCGAGTGGAGACAAAACGAGACGAATCACGTCCGGTTGCTTCGAATCGCGTCAAATCAAATCGAATCGATTAGAAGAGATGAGGGTAGGGAAGGGTAGAATAGAAGAGAGGAAAATAGTGAAGAATGGTGTGGAATGGAATAGAATGGAATTGAACGGAGTCCAATAAAGACGGATAGATATGAATAGAGTACAAAAGAGTCTAATAGAGCAGAATAGGGCCGGATAGGGCCGAATAAGGCCTAATTGAGCAGAATCCAGCAGAATCGATGGAATTCGAGCTTGAGCCGAATGGAGTGAAATGGAGTCAAGTCGAGCCGAATAGAGCCGATGCGAACTGAATCGAGCTGATTCAAGCCTAATCGCGTCAAATCGCGTGGAAATACGTCACATCGAATCTAATCAAATAGATTAGGGGAGGGGCGGGTGGGTAGAATAGAACAGAATAGTACAGAATAGAAAGAATAGAATATAGTACAGTAGGGTAGAGTAGAGAGAGTAAAGCAGAGAAGAGTAGAGCAGAGTAGAATTGAGTCAAATAGAGTCAAATAGTGCAGGATATAGCTGAAGAGAGCCAATTCTGGCCGAATCGAGTCACATGGAAACAAAACGAGATGAATCACACCGAATTGCTTCGAATCGCATCCAATCGAATAGATTAGAGTAACGTAGGGTAGAGTAGAACAGAATAGAGTAGAATAGCGTAGAATGGAGAAGAGTGGAGTCAAATGGAGTCGAACAGAGACAAATAGAGTAGAAAAGAGTCGAATCGAGCCAAATAGGGCCGAATAAGGCTGAACCGAGTGGAAACGAGCTGAATTGAAGCGATTCGAGCCAAATCGAGCTGAATCGAGCCGACTCAAGCATGATGGTGTCCAGTCGCATCGAAATGCTTTGAATCGAATCAAATGGAAGAGATTAGAATAGGTTAGGGTAGGGTAGTTTATGATAGGAAGACTAGGGTAGATGCAAGTAGAACACATTAGAGTAGACAAGAGAAGGCTAGAGTAGAAGCCTAGACTAGTAAGCTGGACTAGTCAGCTAGACTAGTGGCATAGAGCAGTAGCCTAGACAACTAGTCTTGAATGGTACCCTAAGTCAGTAATCTGAACGAGTACCCTTGCCTTAACTAGTAGTCCTAACAAGTACCCTTGCCTTAAGCAGTAGTCTTCACTAGTACCCTTGCCTTCACTAGTAGTATGTCCTTAACAAGTAGCCTGAACGGGTAGCCTTGCCTTAACCAGTACCCTCAACAAGTACCCATGCCTTAACTAGTAGCCTGGCCTTAACTAGTAGCCTGAACTAGTACACTTGCCTTAAGGAGTACCCTTGCCCGAACTACTCCCCTTAATTAGGACCCTTATTGAGTAACCCTAAGTAGTAGAGTATGGTACGGTGGGGTAGCATAGGGTAGGGAAGCATACGGTGGAACAGAGAAAATAGAAGGAAATAGAATAGAACAGCATAGGTCAGGGTAGGTTAGCTTAGTGCAGGGTATGGTAGAGTAGCATAGGATGGAATAGAGAAAATAGAAAAGGAGACTAGAAAAGAGCAGACTAGATTAGGATAGGGTAGGGTGGGGGAGGGTTGTGTAGAATACAGTAGTGTAGAATGGAATAGAATGGTGTGGAATGGAGTCGAATGGATTCGAACAGAGATGAATAGAGTAGAAAAGAGTTGAATAGAGCCGAATAACGCTGAATAGGACCAAATATGGCCGAAATGAGCCGAATCGAGTCGAGTCGACCAGATTCGGGATGAATGGAGCCTAGTGGAGATGAAATGAGCCAAATAGAGACAAACTGAACCCAGCAAAATCGAGCCAAAACACACTTAATTGCATCCTATTGCATCGGATCTCGTCGAATTCCATCAAATCCCACCAAACCGCATCAAATCTCGCGGAATCTCACCGAATCCCGTCGAATTGTCTCAAATCGGGTCGAATGGTGTCCAACTGAATGGAATTGAATTAAATTGAATAGAGTAGTGTAGGTTAGGCTGGGATTCAGTAGGGAAGGGCACAGAAGAATAGAATAGAGTAGAACAGAAGAGAATACCAAGAGTAGAATGGAGTAGAGTTGAGTAGAGTGGAATAGTCAGAGTCGGGTAGTGCAGAATATAGATGAATAGATCCAATTCAAGCCGAATCGATTCGAATGGAGAGGAAAGGGAACAAATCGTGAAGAATCGAATTGATTAGAATAGATTAGAGTAGGGTAGGGTAGAACAGAATAGAATAGAGTAGAAAAGAGTAGAATGGTGTGGAATGGAGTTGAATGGAGCCAAATAGAGACAAATAAAGTAGAAAGGGCTGAGTAGAGCTGAACAGGGCTGAATAAGGTTCACTCGAGCCTAATTATGCTGAATTGAGCAGAATCGAGACGAATTGACCCAATTCAAGCCAAATAGAGCTAAATCGAGCCGATTCAAGCCTAATCACATGGAATCGCGTCGAAATGCGTTGAATCGAATAGATTAGTGTAGAGGAGGGTACGGCAGGAGAGGCTAGACTACAACACAACAGAACACAATAGAAAGAAGAGAATAGAATTAAGTAGAGTCGGGTCCAGTAGAATAGAGTCAAATCGAGTTGACGAGAGCTGAAAAGAGCCAAACAGAGCTGAATACAGCCGAATTGACCAAATTCAAGGTGAATCGAGATGAATCATGTCCAGTCGTTTGAAATGTGTCGAATCGAATCAAATGGATTAGTGTGGGGAAGGTAAGGTTAGGGTAGGGTAGAGAAGACTAGAATAGAGTAGAATAGAACAGAACAAAAAGAATCGAGTAGAGTCACATAGAGTCGAATACTGCCAAAAAGAGCCGAATAGAGTGGAAAAGAGCTGAATAGAACCGAATCGAGTTTAATGGAGGAGAAAGGAGATGAATCGAGCCGATATGACCCGAATCAGGTCGAATTCCGTTCAAGTGTGTCGAATAGCATAGAACAGATTACAGTAGGCTAAGTTAGGGTAGGGTAGGGTAGAATAGAGTGCAGTAGAACAGAGCAGAAGAGAAGAGAACACAACTGAAAGAATAGAATAGGGTCGAGACGAGCAGAGTATAGAAGAGTAGAGTAGAGTAGAGTCGAATATTGCCGAATAGAGCCAAAGACAGCCAAATAGAGCCCAAAAGAGCTAAATCGATAGAAACCAAGACAAATCACGCCGAATCCCGTGGAATCATGCTGTATCGCGTCGAATCCCGTCGAATTGCATTGAATCTGATCAGTTCCAATCCAATCCATTAGAATAGACTAGAGTAGGGTAGAGTCCAATACAATACAGTAGAGAATAGTTTAGGATGGAGTAGAATGGTGTAGCATGGAGTCGAGTGGAGTCGAAAAGAGATAATAGAGTTGAGTAGAGTCTAACAGAGCCGAATAGAGCCTATTCGAGCTGACTAGAGCCGAATGGAGCCGATTAGAGCTGAATCGAACCGATTTGAGCCGATTGGGGATGAATGGAGTGGAAAGGAGCCGATTTGAGCTGAATCGCATCGAGATGCGTGGAATCGAATCCAGTAGAATAGATTAGATTAGGGTAGGATGGAATAGAGTAGACTTGAACACAGTAGAAGAGAATGGAAAGAATACAATAGAATAGAGTAGAAAAGGGTAGAGCAGAGCAAAATAGTGTAGAGTAGAATAGAGTAGAGTAGAACAGAGTCGAATCAAGCTGAATGGAGATGAAACGAGACAAATCGCGTCGGATGGCGTCGAATCCCATCGAATCAATTACAGCAGGGTATAGTAGAATAGCGTAGAATGGAGTAGAATGGTGTGCAATGGAATCGAGTAGAGTAGAAAAGAGCTGAAGAGAGCCGAAGAGGGCCGAAGAGGGCCAAATCGAGCTGAATTGAGCGAAATCGAGCCGAATCCAGTGAATCGAGCCTAATGGAGCCGAATCGAACCTAATCAAGCCGAATCGACACTATTCGAGACAAATGGAGCCGAATGGACATGAATCACACTGATTCGGCCCCTAGTCGCCTCAAAATTTGTCGAATTCAATGGAATAGACTAGAGTAGGGGAGGTTCGGGTAGGCTAGGGTAGGGTAGAATGGAGTAGAATAGAATAAAACAGAACAGAACACAACAAAATAGAACAGAACAACACAGAACGAATACAGAAACGAGGAGGCTAGAGTAGAGTAGAGGGGAATAGAGTAGAGTAGAGTAGATTCGAACAGAGCCAAATCGAGCCGAATCGCGTCGAAATGGGTTGAATCAAATCCAATCAAATGGATTACACTACCTTAGAGTTGGGTAGCGTAGGGTAGGGTAGAATAGAGTAGACTAGTACAGAACACAGTAGAAACAATACAATAGAATAGAGAAGATTAGACTACAGTAGAATAGAGCTGAATAGAGCCAAATGCAGACGAAACGAGAGGAATCGTGTAGAAGCACTTAGAGTAAATTAGAGTGGTGTTGGGTAGGGTAGAGCAGAATAGAGTAGAATAGTGTAGAATAGTGTGGAATGAATAGAATGGAGTAGAAAGGAGTCAAATAGAAACGAATAGAGTAGAAAAGAGTCGAATAGAGCAGAATAGGGCCGAAGAAGGCCAAATCGAGCAGATTCGAAGCGATTCAAGCCAAAACAAGCTGAATGGAGCCTAACTGAGCCGCATAGAGCCAAATCGAGCCGAATCGAGCCGACTCAAGCTTCATCGCCTCGAATCGCGTTCAATGCGTCAAATCCAATCGAAACGTATAGATTAGAGAAGGGGAGGGGAGGGCAGGGGAGGGTAGAATAGAACAGAGTAGAGTGGAATAGAAGAGATTAGAACAGAATAGAAGGAATAGAATCGAGTAGAATAGAGTGGAAAAGAGTAGAGTCGAATACAGTCGAATAGAGCCGACTAAGCTGAATAGAGACGAATGGAGCTGAATACAGCCGAAAAGAGCTGTATACTGCCGAATCACACCTAATCGAGCGGAATCAAGCAGAATCGCACTGACTGTCACCGAACAGCGTCGAATCGAATCAGGTCGAATCGAGTCGAGCCACATCGTTTTGAATCAAACAAGGTCAAATCGCTTCATATCGTGTCGAATCCCATGGAATCACGTCGAATAACTTCGAATCGTGTGAAACCTCAGAGAATCCTACTGAATCACGTCGAGTCGCATGGAATCTCATCAAATCCCTTCGGATCTTGCCGAATCCAGTCAAGTCATATCAAATCGCTTTGCACGGAATCGAATTGAATCCAACAGATTAAAGTAGGCTAGGTTCGGGTGGGGTGCCGTAGGGTCGGGTAGGGTAGAATAGAATAGAGTACAACAGAGTAGGAGAGAACAGAACAGAACAGAAAGAATACAACAGAACAGAATAGAGTCAAAGAGAGAGAACATAGCCGAATTGAGCCGAGTGGAGACAAAACGAGACGAATCACGTCCGGTTGCTTCGAATCGCGTCAAATCAAATCGAATCGATTAGAAGAGATGAGGGTAGGGAAGGGTAGAATAGAAGAGAGGAAAATAGTGAAGAATGGTGTGGAATGGAATAGAATGGAATTGAACGGAGTCCAATAAAGACGGATAGATATGAATAGAGTACAAAAGAGTCTAATAGAGCAGAATAGGGCCGGATAGGGCCGAATAAGGCCTAATTGAGCAGAATCCAGCAGAATCGATGGAATTCGAGCCTGAGCCGAATGGAGTGAAATGGAGTCAAGTCGAGCCGAATAGAGCCGATGCGAACTGAATCGAGCTGATTCAAGCCTAATCGCGTCAAATCGCGTGGAAATACGTCACATCGAATCTAATCAAATAGATTAGGGGAGGGGCGGGTGGGTAGAATAGAACAGAATAGTACAGAATAGAAAGAATAGAATATAGTACAGTAGGGTAGAGTAGAGAGAGTAAAGCAGAGAAGAGTAGAGCAGAGTAGAATTGAGTCAAATAGAGTCAAATAGTGCAGGATATAGCTGAAGAGAGCCAATTCTGGCCGAATCGAGTCACATGGAAACAAAACGAGATGAATCACACCGAATTGCTTCGAATCGCATCCAATCGAATAGATTAGAGTAACGTAGGGTAGAGTAGAACAGAATAGAGTAGAATAGCGTAGAATGGAGAAGAGTGGAGTCAAATGGAGTCGAACAGAGACAAATAGAGTAGAAAAGAGTCGAATCGAGCCAAATAGGGCCGAATAAGGCTGAACCGAGTGGAAACGAGCTGAATTGAAGCGATTCGAGCCAAATCGAGCTGAATCGAGCCGACTCAAGCATGATGGTGTCCAGTCGCATCGAAATGCTTTGAATCGAATCAAATGGAAGAGATTAGAATAGGTTAGGGTAGGGTAGTTTATGATAGGAAGACTAGGGTAGATGCAAGTAGAACACATTAGAGTAGACAAGAGAAGGCTAGAGTAGAAGCCTAGACTAGTAAGCTGGACTAGTCAGCTAGACTAGTGGCATAGAGCAGTAGCCTAGACAACTAGTCTTGAATGGTACCCTAAGTCAGTAATCTGAACGAGTACCCTTGCCTTAACTAGTAGTCCTAACAAGTACCCTTGCCTTAAGCAGTAGTCTTCACTAGTACCCTTGCCTTCACTAGTAGTATGTCCTTAACAAGTAGCCTGAACGGGTAGCCTTGCCTTAACCAGTACCCTCAACAAGTACCCATGCCTTAACTAGTAGCCTGGCCTTAACTAGTACCCTGGTCTTAACTAGTAGCCTGAACTAGTACACTTGCCTTAAGGAGTACCCTTGCCCGAACTACTCCCCTTAATTAGGACCCTTATTGAGTAACCCTAAGTAGTAGAGTATGGTACGGTGGGGTAGCATAGGGTAGGGAAGCATACGGTGGAACAGAGAAAATAGAAGGAAATAGAATAGAACAGCATAGGTCAGGGTAGGTTAGCTTAGTGCAGGGTATGGTAGAGTAGCATAGGATGGAATAGAGAAAATAGAAAAGGAGACTAGAAAAGAGCAGACTAGATTAGGATAGGGTAGGGTGGGGGAGGGTTGTGTAGAATACAGTAGTGTAGAATGGAATAGAATGGTGTGGAATGGAGTCGAATGGATTCGAACAGAGATGAATAGAGTAGAAAAGAGGTGAAGAGAGCCGAATAACGCTGAATAGGACCAAATATGGCCGAAATGAGCCGAATCGAGTCGAGTCCACCAGATTCGGAATGAATGGAGCCTAGTGGAGATGAAATGAGCCAAATAGAGACAAACTGAACCCAGCAAAATCGAGCCAAAACACACTTAATTGCATCCTATTGCATCGGATCTCGTCGAATTCCATCAAATCCCACCAAACCGCATCAAATCTCGCGGAATCTCACCGAATCCCGTCGAATTGTCTCAAATCGGGTCGAATGGTGTCCAACTGAATGGAATTGAATTAAATTGAATAGAGTAGTGTAGGTTAGGCTGGGATTCAGTAGGGAAGGGCACAGAAGAATAGAATAGAGTAGAACAGAAGAGAATACCAAGAGTAGAATGGAGTAGAGTTGAGTAGAGTGGAATAGTCAGAGTCGGGTAGTGCAGAATATAGATGAATAGATCCAATTCAAGCCAAATCGATTCGAATGGAGAGGAAAGGGAACAAATCGTGAAGAATCGAATTGATTAGAATAGATTAGAGTAGGGTAGGGTAGAACAGAATAGAATAGAGTAGAAAAGAGTAGAATGGTGTGGAATGGAGTTGAATGGAGCCAAATAGAGACAAATAAAGTAGAAAGGGCTAAGTAGAGCTGAACAGGGCTGAATAAGGTTCACTCGAGCCTAATTATGCTGAATTGAGCAGAATCGAGACGAATTGACCCAATTCAAGCCAAATAGAGCTAAATCGAGCCGATTCAAGCCTAATCACATGGAATCGCGTCGAAATGCGTTGAATCGAATAGACTAGTGTAGAGGAGGGTACGGCAGGAGAGGCTAGACTACAACACAACAGAACACAATAGAAAGAAGAGAATAGAATTAAGTAGAGTCGGGTCCAGTAGAATAGAGTCAAATCGAGTTGACGAGAGCTGAAAAGAGCCAAACAGAGCTGAATACAGCCGAATTGACCAAATTCAAGGTGAATCGAGATGAATCATGTCCAGTCGTTTGAAATGTGTCGAATCGAATCAAATGGATTAGTGTGGGGAAGGTAAGGTTAGGGTAGGGTAGAGAAGACTAGAATAGAGTAGAATAGAACAGAACAAAAAGAATCGAGTAGAGTCACATAGAGTCGAATACTGCCAAAAAGAGCCGAATAGAGTGGAAAAGAGCTGAATAGAACCGAATCGAGTTTACTGGAGGAGAAAGGAGATGAATCGAGCCGATATGACCCGAATCAGGTCGAATTCCGTTCAAGTGTGTCGAATAGCATAGAACAGATTACAGTAGGCTAAGTTAGGGTAGGGTAGGGTAGAATAGAGTGCAGTAGAACAGAGCAGAAGAGAAGAGAACACAACTGAAAGAATAGAATAGGGTCGAGACGAGCAGAGTATAGAAGAGTAGAGTAGAGTAGAGTCGAATATTGCCGAATAGAGCCAAAGACAGCCAAATAGAGCCCAAAAGAGCTAAATCGATAGAAACCAAGACAAATCACGCCGAATCCCGTGGAATCATGCTGTATCGCGTCGAATCCCGTCGAATTGCATTGAATCTGATCAGTTCCAATCCAATCCATTAGAATAGACTAGAGTAGGGTAGAGTCCAATACAATACAGTAGAGAATAGTTTAGGATGGAGTAGAATGGTGTAGCATGGAGTCGAGTGGAGTCGAAAAGAGATAATAGAGTTGAGTAGAGTCTAACAGAGCCGAATAGAGCCTATTCGAGCTGACTAGAGCCGAATGGAGCCGATTAGAGCTGAATCGAACCGATTTGAGCCGATTGGGGATGAATGGAGTGGAAAGGAGCCGATTTGAGCTGAATCGCATCGAGATGCGTGGAATCGAATCCAGTAGAATAGATTAGATTAGGGTAGGATGGAATAGAGTAGACTTGAACACAGTAGAAGAGAATGGAAAGAATACAATAGAATAGAGTAGAAAAGGGTAGAGCAGAGCAGAATAGTGTAGAGTAGAATAGAGTAGAGTAGAACAGAGTCGAATCAATCGGAATGGAGATGAAACGAGACAAATCGCGTCGAATGGCGTCGAATCCCATCGAATCAATTACAGTAGGGTATAGTAAAATAGCGTAGAATGGAGTAGAATGGTGTGCAATGGAATCGAGTAGAGTAGAAAAGAGCTGAAGAGAGCCGAAGAGGGCCGAAGAGGGCCAAATCGAGCTGAATTGAGCGAAATCGAGCCGAATCCAGTGAATCGAGCCTAATGGAGCCGAATCGAGCCTAATCAAGCCGAATCGACACTATTCGAGACAAATGGAGCCGAATGGACATGAATCACACTGATTCGGCCCCTAGTCGCCTCAAAATTTGTCGAATTCAATGGAATAGACTAGAGTAGGGGAGGTTCGGGTAGGCTAGGGTAGGGTAGAATGGAGTAGAATAGAATAAAACAGAACAGAACACAACAAAATAGAACAGAACAACACAGAACGAATACAGAAACGAGGAGGCTAGAGTAGAGTAGAGGGGAATAGAGTAGAGTAGAGTAGATTCGAACAGAGCCAAATCGAGCCGAATCGCGTCGAAATGGGTTGAATCAAATCCAATCAAATGGATTACACTACCTTAGAGTTGGGTAGCGTAGGGTAGGGTAGAATAGAGTAGACTAGTACAGAACACAGTAGAAACAATACAATAGAATAGAGAAGATTAGACTACAGTAGAATAGAGCTGAATAGAGCCAAATGCAGACGAAACGAGAGGAATCGTGTAGAAGCACTTAGAGTAAATTAGAGTGGTGTTGGGTAGGGTAGAGCAGAATAGAGTAGAATAGTGTAGAATAGTGTGGAATGAATAGAATGGAGTAGAAAGGAGTCAAATAGAAACGAATAGAGTAGAAAAGAGTCGAATAGAGCAGAATAGGGCCGAAGAAGGCCAAATCGAGCAGATTCGAAGCGATTCAAGCCAAAACAAGCTGAATGGAGCCTAACTGAGCCGCATAGAGCCAAATCGAGCCGAATCGAGCTGACTCAAGCTTCATCGCCTCGAATCGCGTTCAATGCGTCAAATCCAATCGAAACGTATAGATTAGAGAAGGGGAGGGGAGGGCAGGGGAGGGTAGAATAGAACAGAGTAGAGTGGAATAGAAGAGATTAGAACAGAATAGAAGGAATAGAATCGAGTAGAATAGAGTGGAAAAGAGTAGAGTCGAATACAGTCGAATAGAGCCGACTAAGCTGAATAGAGACGAATGGAGCTGAATACAGCCGAAAAGAGCTGTATACTGCCGAATCACACCTAATCGAGCGGAATCAAGCAGAATCGCACTGACTGTCACCGAACAGCGTCGAATCGAATCAGGTCGAATCGAGTCGAGCCACATCGTTTTGAATCAAACAAGGTCAAATCGCTTCATATCGTGTCGAATCCCATGGAATCACGTCGAATAACTTCGAATCGTGTGAAACCTCAGAGAATCCTACTGAATCACGTCGAGTCGCATGGAATCTCATCAAATCCCTTCGGATCTTGCCGAATCCAGTCAAGTCATATCAAATCGCTTTGCACGGAATCGAATTGAATCCAACAGATTAAAGTAGGCTAGGTTCGGGTGGGGTGCCGTAGGGTCGGGTAGGGTAGAATAGAATAGAGTACAACAGAGTAGGAGAGAACAGAACAGAACAGAAAGAATACAACAGAACAGAATAGAGTCAAAGAGAGAGAACATAGCCGAATTGAGCCGAGTGGAGACAAAACGAGACGAATCACGTCCGGTTGCTTCGAATCGCGTCAAATCAAATCGAATCGATTAGAAGAGATGAGGGTAGGGAAGGGTAGAATAGAATAGAGGAAAATAGTGAAGAATGGTGTGGAATGGAATAGAATGGAATTGAACGGAGTCCAATAAAGACGGATAGATATGAACAGAGTACAAAAGAGTCTAATAGAGCAGAATAGGGCCGGATAGGGCTAAATAAGGCCTAATTGAGCAGAATCCAGCAGAATCGATGGAATTCGAGCCTAATCGAGCCGAATGGAGTGAAATGGAGTCAAGTCGAGCCGAATAGAGCCGATGCGAACTGAATCGAGCTGATTCAAGCCTAATCGCGTCAAATCGCGTGGAAATACGTCACATCGAATCTAATCAAATAGATTAGGGGAGGGGCGGGTGGGTAGAATAGAACAGAATAGTACAGAATAGAAAGAATAGAATATAGTACAGTAGGGTAGAGTAGAGAGAGTAAAGCAGAGAAGAGTAGAGCAGAGTAGAATTGAGTCAAATAGAGTCAAATAGTGCAGGATATAGCTGAAGAGAGCCAATTCTGGCCGAATCGAGTCACATGGAAACAAAACGAGATGAATCACACCGAATTGCTTCGAATCGCATCCAATCGAATAGATTAGAGTAACGTAGGGTAGAGTAGAACAGAATAGAGTAGAATAGCGTAGAATGGAGAAGAGTGGAGTCAAATGGAGTCGAACAGAGACAAATAGAGTAGAAAAGAGTCGAATCGAGCCAAATAGGGCCGAATAAGGCTGAACCGAGTGGAAACGAGCTGAATTGAAGCGATTCGAGCCAAATCGAGCTGAATCGAGCCGACTCAAGCATGATGGTGTCCAGTCGCATCGAAATGCTTTGAATCGAATCAAATGGAAGAGATTAGAATAGGTTAGGGTAGGGTAGTTTATGATAGGAAGACTAGGGTAGATGCAAGTAGAACACATTAGAGTAGACAAGAGAAGGCTAGAGTAGAAGCCTAGACTAGTAAGCTGGACTAGTCAGCTAGACTAGTGGCATAGAGCAGTAGCCTAGACAACTAGTCTTGAATAGTACCCTAAGTCAGTAATCTGAACGAGTACCCTTGCCTTAACTAGTAGTCCTAACAAGTACCCTTGCCTTAAGCAGTAGTCTTCACTAGTACCCTTGCCTTCACTAGTAGTATGTCCTTAACAAGTAGCCTGAACGGGTACCCTTGCCTTAACCAGTACCCTCAACAAGTACCCATGCCTTAACTAGTAGCCTGGCCTTAACTAGTAGCCTGGCCTTAACTAGTAGCCTGAACTAGTACACTTGCCTTAAGGAGTACCCTTGCCCGAACTACTCCCCTTAATTAGGACCCTTATTGAGTAACCCTAAGTAGTAGAGTATGGTACGGTGGGGTAGCATAGGGTAGGGAAGCATACGGTGGAACAGAGAAAATAGAAGGAAATAGAATAGAACAGCATAGGTCAGGGTAGGTTAGCTTAGTGCAGGGTATGGTAGAGTAGCATAGGATGGAATAGAGAAAATAGAAAAGGAGACTAGAAAAGAGCAGACTAGATTAGGATAGGGTAGGGTGGGGGAGGGTTGTGTAGAATACAGTAGTGTAGAATGGAATAGAATGGTGTGGAATGGAGTCGAATGGATTCGAACAGAGATGAATAGAGTAGAAAAGAGGTGAAGAGAGCCGAATAACGCTGAATAGGACCAAATATGGCCGAAATGAGCCGAATCGAGTCGAGTCGACCAGATTCGGGATGAATGGAGCCTAATGGAGCTGAAATGAGCCAAATAGAGACAAACTGAACCCAGCAAAATCGAGCCAAAACACACTTAATTGCATCCTATTGCATCGGATCTCGTCGAATTCCATCAAATCCCACCAAACCGCATCAAATCTCGCGGAATCTCACCGAATCCCGTCGAATTGTCTCAAATCGGGTCGAATGGTGTCCAACTGAATGGAATTGAATTAAATTGAATAGAGTAGTGTAGGTTAGGCTGGGATTCAGTAGGGAAGGGCACAGAAGAATAGAATAGAGTAGAACAGAAGAGAATACCAAGAGTAGAATGGAGTAGAGTTGAGTAGAGTGGAATAGTCAGAGTCGGGTAGTGCAGAATATAGATGAATAGATCCAATTCAAGCCGAATCGATTCGAATGGAGAGGAAAGGGAGCAAATCGTGAAGAATCGAATTGATTAGAATAGATTAGAGTAGGGTAGGGTAGAACAGAATAGAATAGAGTAGAAAAGAGTAGAATGGTGTGGAATGGAGTTGAATGGAGCCAAATAGAGACAAATAAAGTAGAAAGGGCTAAGTAGAGCTGAACAGGGCTGAATAAGGTTCACTCGAGCCTAATTATGCTGAATTGAGCAGAATCGAGACGAATTGACCCAATTCAAGCCAAATAGAGCTAAATCGAGCCGATTCAAGCCTAATCACATGGAATCGCGTCGAAATGCGTTGAATCGAATAGATTAGTGTAGAGGAGGGTACGGCAGGAGAGGCTAGACTACAACACAACAGAACACAATAGAAAGAAGAGAATAGAATTAAGTAGAGTCGGGTCCAGTAGAATAGAGTCAAATCGAGTTGACGAGAGCTGAAAAGAGCCAAACAGAGCTGAATACAGCCGAATTGACCAAATTCAAGGTGAATCGAGATGAATCATGTCCAGTCGTTTGAAATGTGTCGAATCGAATCAAATGGATTAGTGTGGGGAAGGTAAGGTTAGGGTAGGGTAGAGAAGAATAGAATAGAGTAGAATAGAACAGAACAAAAAGAATCGAGTAGAGTCACATAGAGTCGAATACTGCCAAAAAGAGCCGAATAGAGTGGAAAAGAGCTGAATAGAACCGAATCGAGTTTAATGGAGGAGAAAGGAGATGAATCGAGCCGATATGACCCGAATCAGGTCGAATTCCGTTCAAGTGTGTCGAATAGCATAGAACAGATTACAGTAGGCTAAGTTAGGGTAGGGTAGGGTAGAATAGAGTGCAGTAGAACAGAACAGAAGAGAAGAGAACACAACTGAAAGAATAGAATAGGGTCGAGACGAGCAGAGTATAGAAGAGTAGAGTAGAGTAGAGTCGAATATTGCCGAATAGAGCCAAAGACAGCCAAATAGAGCCCAAAAGAGCTAAATCGATAGAAACCAAGACAAATCACGCCGAATCCCGTGGAATCATGCTGTATCGCGTCGAATCCCGTCGAATTGCATTGAATCTGATCAGTTCCAATCCAATCCATTAGAATAGACTAGAGTAGGGTAGAGTCCAATACAATACAGTAGAGAATAATTTAGGATGGAGTAGAATGGTGTAGCATGGAGTCGAGTGGAGTCGAAAAGAGATAATAGAGTTGAGTAGAGTCTAACAGAGTCGAATAGAGCCTATTCGAGCTGACTAGAGCCGAATGGAGCCGATTAGAGCTGAATCGAACCGATTTGAGCCGATTGGGGATGAATGGAGTGGAAAGGAGCCGATTTGAGCTGAATCGCATCGAGATGCGTGGAATCGAATCCAGTAGAATAGATTAGATTAGGGTAGGATGGAATAGAGTAGACTTGAACACAGTAGAAGAGAATGGAAAGAATACAATAGAATAGAGTAGAAAAGGGTAGAGCAGAGCAGAATAGTGTAGAGTAGAATAGAGTAGAGTAGAACAGAGTTGAATCAAGCTGAATGGAGATGAAACGAGACAAATCGCGTCGGATGGCGTCGAATCCCATCGAATCGATTACAGTAGGGTATAGTAGAATAGCGTAGAATGGAGTAGAATGGTGTGCAATGGAATCGAGTAGAGTAGAAAAGAGCTGAAGAGAGCCGAAGAGGGCCGAAGAGGGCCAAATCGAGCTGAATTGAGCGAAATCGAGCCGAATCCAGTGAATCGAGCCTAATGGAGCCGAATCGAGCCTAATCAAGCCGAATCGACACTATTCGAGACAAATGGAGCCGAATGGACATGAATCACACTGATTCGGCCCCTAGTCGCGTCAAAATTTGTCGAATTCAATGGAATAGACTAGAGTAGGGGAGGTTCGGGTAGGCTAGGGTAGGGTAGAATGGAGTAGAATAGAATAAAACAGAACAGAACACAACAAAATAGAACAGAACAACACAGAACGAATACAGAAACGAGGAGGCTAGAGTAGAGTAGAGGGGAATAGAGTAGAGTAGAGTAGATTCGAACAGAGCCAAATCGAGCCGAATCGCGTCGAAATGGGTTGAATCAAATCCAATCAAATGGATTACACTACCTTAGAGTTGGGTAGTGTAGGGTAGGGTAGAATAGAGTAGACTAGTACAGAACACAGTAGAAACAATACAATAGAATAGAGAAGATTAGACTACAGTAGAATAGAGCTGAATAGAGCCAAATGCAGACGAAACGAGAGGAATCGTGTAGAAGCACTTAGAGTAAATTAGAGTGGTGTTGGGTAGGGTAGAGCAGAATAGAGTAGAATAGTGTAGAATAGTGTGGAATGAATAGAATGGAGTAGAAAGGAGTCAAATAGAAACGAATAGAGTAGAAAAGAGTCGAATAGAGCAGAATAGGGCCGAAGAAGGCCAAATCGAGCAGATTCGAAGCGATTCAAGCCAAAACAAGCTGAATGGAGCCTAACTGAGCCGCATAGAGCCAAATCGAGCCGAATCGAGCCGACTCAAGCTTCATCGCCTCGAATCGCGTTCAATGCGTCAAATCCAATCGAAACGTATAGATTAGAGAAGGGGAGGGGAGGGCAGGGGAGGGTAGAATAGAACAGAGTAGAGTGGAATAGAAGAGATTAGAACAGAATAGAAGGAATAGAATCGAGTAGAATAGAGTGGAAAAGAGTAGAGTCGAATACAGTCGAATAGAGCCGACTAAGCTGAATAGAGACGAATGGAGCTGAATACAGCCGAAAAGAGCTGTATACTGCCGAATCACACCTAATCGAGCAGAATCAAGCAGAATCGCACTGACTGTCACCGAACAGCGTCGAATCGAATCAGGTCGAATCGAGTCGAGCCACATCGTTTTGAATCAAACAAGGTCAAATCGCTTCATATCGTGTCGAATCCCATGGAATCACGTCGAATAACTTCGAATCGTGTGAAACCTCAGAGAATCCTACTGAATCACGTCGAGTCGCATGGAATCTCATCAAATCCCTTCGGATCTTGCCGAATCCAGTCAAGTCATATCAAATCGCTTTGCACGGAATCGAATTGAATCCAACAGATTAAAGTAGGCTAGGTTCGGGTGGGGTGCCGTAGGGTCGGGTAGGGTAGAATAGAATAGAGTACAACAGAGTAGGAGAGAACAGAACAGAACAGAAAGAATACAACAGAACAGAATAGAGTCAAAGAGAGAGAACATAGCCGAATTGAGCCGAGTGGAGACAAAACGAGACGAATCACGTCCGGTTGCTTCGAATCGCGTCAAATCAAATCGAATCGATTAGAAGAGATGAGGGTAGGGAAGGGTAGAATAGAATAGAGGAAAATAGTGAAGAATGGTGTGGAATGGAATAGAATGGAATTGAACGGAGTCCAATAAAGACGGATAGATATGAATAGAGTACAAAAGAGTCTAATAGAGCAGAATAGGGCCAGATAGGGCCAAATAAGGCCTAATTGAGCAGAATCCAGCAGAATCGATGGAATTCGAGCCTAATCGAGCCGAATGGAGTGAAATGGAGTCAAGTCGAGCCGAATAGAGCCGATGCGAACTGAATCGAGCTGATTCAAGCCTAATCGCGTCAAATCGCGTGGAAATACGTCACATCGAATCTAATCAAATAGATTAGGGGAGGGGCGGGTGGGTAGAATAGAACAGAATAGTACAGAATAGAAAGAATAGAATATAGTACAGTAGGGTAGAGTAGAGAGAGTAAAGCAGAGAAGAGTAGAGCAGAGTAGAATTGAGTCAAATAGAGTCAAATAGTGCAGGATATAGCTGAAGAGAGCCAATTCTGGCCGAATCGAGTCACATGGAAACAAAACGAGATGAATCACATCGAATTGCTTCGAATCGCATCCAATCGAATAGATTAGAGTAACGTAGGGTAGAGTAGAACAGAATAGAGTAGAATAGCGTAGAATGGAGAAGAGTGGAGTCAAATGGAGTCGAACAGAGACAAATAGAGTAGAAAAGAGTCGAATCGAGCCAAATAGGGCCGAATAAGGCTGAACCGAGTGGAAACGAGCTGAATTGAAGCGATTCGAGCCAAATCGAGCTGAATCGAGCCGACTCAAGCATGATGGTGTCCAGTCGCATCGAAATGCTTTGAATCGAATCAAATGGAAGAGATTAGAATAGGTTAGGGTAGGGTAGTTTATGATAGGAAGACTAGGGTAGATGCAAGTAGAACACATTAGAGTAGACAAGAGAAGGCTAGAGTAGAAGCCTAGACTAGTAAGCTGGACTAGTCGGCTAGACTAGTGGCATAGAGCAGTAGCCTAGACAACTAGTCTTGAATAGTACCCTAAGTCAGTAATCTGAACGAGTACCCTTGCCTTAACTAGTAGTCCTAACAAGTACCCTTGCCTTAAGCAGTAGTCTTCACTAGTACCCTTGCCTTCACTAGTAGTATGTCCTTAACAAGTAGCCTGAACGGGTACCCTTGCCTTAACCAGTACCCTCAACAAGTACCCATGCCTTAACTAGTAGCCTGGCCTTAACTAGTACCCTGGCCTTAACTAGTAGCCTGAACTAGTACACTTGCCTTAAGGAGTACCCTTGCCCGAACTACTCCCCTTAATTAGGACCCTTATTGAGTAACCCTAAGTAGTAGAGTATGGTACGGTGGGGTAGCATAGGGTAGGGAAGCATACGGTGGAACAGAGAAAATAGAAGGAAATAGAATAGAACAGCATAGGTCAGGGTAGGTTAGCTTAGTGCAGGGTATGGTAGAGTAGCATAGGATGGAATAGAGAAAATAGAAAAGGAGACTAGAAAAGAGCAGACTAGATTAGGATAGGGTAGGGTGGGGGAGGGTTGTGTAGAATACAGTAGTGTAGAATGGAATAGAATGGTGTGGAATGGAGTCGAATGGATTCGAACAGAGATGAATAGAGTAGAAAAGAGTTGAATAGAGCCGAATAACGCTGAATAGGACCAAATATGGCCGAAATGAGCCGAATCGAGTCGAGTCGACCAGATTCGGGATGAATGGAGCCTAGTGGAGCTGAAATGAGCCAAATAGAGACAAACTGAACCCAGCAAAATCGAGCCAAAACACACTTAATTGCATCCTATTGCATCGGATCTCGTCGAATTCCATCAAATCCCACCAAACCGCATCAAATCTCGCGGAATCTCACCGAATCCCGTCGAATTGTCTCAAATCGGGTCGAATGGTGTCCAACTGAATGGAATTGAATTAAATTGAATAGAGTAGTGTAGGTTAGGCTGGGATTCAGTAGGGAAGGGCACAGAAGAATAGAATAGAGTAGAACAGAAGAGAATACCAAGAGTAGAATGGAGTAGAGTTGAGTAGAGTGGAATAGTCAGAGTCGGGTAGTGCAGAATATAGATGAATAGATCCAATTCAAGCCGAATCGATTCGAATGGAGAGGAAAGGGAACAAATCGTGATGAATCGAATAGATTAGAATAGATTAGAGTAGGGTAGGGTAGAACAGAATAGAATAGAGTAGAAAAGAGTAGAATGGTGTGGAATGGAGTTGAATGGAGCCAAATAGAGACAAATAAAGTAGAAAGGGCTGAGTAGAGCTGAACAGGGCTGAATAAGGTTCACTCGAGCCTAATTATGCTGAATTGAGCAGAATCGAGACGAATTGACCCAATTCAAGCCAAATAGAGCTAAATCGAGCCGATTCAAGCCTAATCACATGGAATCGCGTCGAAATGCGTTGAATCGAATAGATTAGTGTAGAGGAGGGTACGGCAGGAGAGGCTAGACTACAACACAACAGAACACAATAGAAAGAAGAGAATAGAATTAAGTAGAGTCGGGTCCAGTAGAATAGAGTCAAATCGAGTTGACGAGAGCTGAAAAGAGCCAAACAGAGCTGAATACAGCCGAATTGACCAAATTCAAGGTGAATCGAGATGAATCATGTCCAGTCGTTTGAAATGTGTCGAATCGAATCAAATGGATTAGTGTGGGGAAGGTAAGGTTAGGGTAGGGTAGAGAAGACTAGAATAGAGTAGAATAGAACAGAACAAAAAGAATCGAGTAGAGTCACATAGAGTCGAATACTGCCAAAAAGAGCCGAATAGAGTGGAAAAGAGCTGAATAGAACCGAATCGAGTTTAATGGAGGAGAAAGGAGATGAATCGAGCCGATATGACCCGAATCAGGTCGAATTCCGTTCAAGTGTGTCGAATAGCATAGAACAGATTACAGTAGGCTAAGTTAGGGTAGGGTAGGGTAGAATAGAGTGCAGTAGAACAGAACAGAAGAGAAGAGAACACAACTGAAAGAATAGAATAGGGTCGAGACGAACAGAGTATAGAAGAGTAGAGTAGAGTAGAGTAGAGTCGAATATTGCCGAATGGAGCCAAAGACAGCCAAATAGAGCCCAAAAGAGCTAAATCGATAGAAACCAAGACAAATCACGCCGAATCCCGTGGAATCGTGCTCTATCGCGTCGAATCCCGTCGAATTGCATTGAATCTGATCAATTCCAATCCAATCCATTAGAATAGACTAGAGTAGGGTAGAGTCCAATACAATACAGTAGAGAATAGT
Organism: Loxodonta africana; assembly: GCF_030014295.1. Taxonomy (NCBI): domain Eukaryota; kingdom Metazoa; phylum Chordata; class Mammalia; order Proboscidea; family Elephantidae; genus Loxodonta; species Loxodonta africana. The sequence continues at coordinate 617,672 of NW_026975668.1, read as the reverse complement.
TTAGGATGGAGTAGAATGGTGTAGCATGGAGTCGAGTGGAGTCGAAAAGAGATAATAGAGTTGAGTAGAGTCTAACAGAGCCGAATAGAGCCTATTCGAGCTGACTAGAGCCGAATGGAGCCGATTAGAGCTGAATCGAACCGATTTGAGCCGATTGGGGATGAATGGAGTGGAAAGGAGCCGATTTGAGCTGAATCGCATCGAGATGCGTGGAATCGAATCCAGTAGAATAGATTAGATTAGGGTAGGATGGAATAGAGTAGAATTGAACACAGTAGAAGAGAATGGAAAGAATACAATAGAATAGAGTAGAAAAGGGTAGAGCAGAGCAGAATAGTGTAGAGTAGAATAGAGTAGAGTAGAACAGAGTCGAATCAAGCTGAATGGAGATGAAACGAGACAAATCGCGTCGGATGGCGTCGAATCCCATCGAATCAATTACAGTAGGGTATAGTAGAATAGCGTAGAATGGAGTAGAATGGTGTGCAATGGAATCGAGTAGAGTAGAAAAGAGCTGAAGAGAGCCGAAGAGGGCCGAAGAGGGCCAAATCGAGCTGAATTGAGCGAAATCGAGCCGAATCCAGTGAATCGAGCCTAATGGAGCCGAATCGAGCCTAATCAAGCCGAATCGACACTATTCGAGACAAATGGAGCCGAATGGACATGAATCACACTGATTCGGCCCCTAGTCGCCTCAAAATTTGTCGAATTCAATGGAATAGACTAGAGTAGGGGAGGTTCGGGTAGGCTAGGGTAGGGTAGAAGGGAGTAGAATAGAATAAAACAGAACAGAACACAACAAAATAGAACAGAACAACACAGAACGAATACAGAAACGAGGAGGCTAGAGTAGAGTAGAGTAGAGGGGAATAGAGTAGAGTAGAGTAGATTCGAACAGAGCCAAATCGAGCCGAATCGCGTCGAAATGGGTTGAATCAAATCCAATCAAATGGATTACACTACCTTAGAGTTGGGTAGCGTAGGGTAGGGTAGAATAGAGTAGACTAGTACAGAACACAGTAGAAACAATACAATAGAATAGAGAAGATTAGACTACAGTAGAATAGAGCTGAATAGAGCCAAATGCAGACGAAACGAGAGGAATCGTGTAGAAGCACTTAGAGTAAATTAGAGTGGTGTTGGGTAGGGTAGAGCAGAATAGAGTAGAATAGTGTAGAATAGTGTGGAATGAATAGAATGGAGTAGAAAGGAGTCAAATAGAAACGAATAGAGTAGAAAAGAGTCGAATAGAGCAGAATAGGGCCGAAGAAGGCCAAATCGAGCAGATTCGAAGCGATTCAAGCCAAAACAAGCTGAATGGAGCCTAACTGAGCCGAATAGAGCCAAATCGAGCCGAATCGAGCCGACTCAAGCTTCATCGCCTCGAATCGCGTTCAATGCGTCAAATCCAATCGAAACGTATAGATTAGAGAAGGGGAGGGGAGGGCAGGGGAGGGTAGAATAGAACAGAGTAGAGTGGAATAGAAGAGATTAGAACAGAATAGAAGGAATAGAATCGAGTAGAATAGAGTGGAAAAGAGTAGAGTCGAATACAGTCGAATAGAGCCGACTAAGCTGAATAGAGACGAATGGAGCTGAATACAGCCGAAAAGAGCTGTATACTGCCGAATCACACCTAATCGAGCGGAATCAAGCAGAATCGCACTGACTGTCACCGAACAGCGTCAAATCGAATCAGGTCGAATCGAGTCGAGCCACATCGTTTTGAATCAAACAAGGTCAAATCGCTTCATATCGTGTCGAATCCCACGGAATCACGTCGAATAACTTCGAATCGTGTGAAACCTCAGAGAATCCTACTGAATCACGTCAAGTCGCATGGAATCTCATCAAATCCCTTCGGATCTTGCCGAATCCAGTCAAGTCATATCAAATCGCTTTCCACGGAATCGAATTGAATCCAATAGATTAAAGTAGGCTAGGTTCGGGTGGGGTGCCGTAGGGTCGGGTAGGGTAGAATAGAATAGAGTACAACAGAGTAGGAGAGAACAGAACAGAACAGAAAGAATACAACAGAACAGAATAGAGTCAAAGAGAGAGAACATAGCCGAATTGAGCCGAGTGGAGACAAAACGAGACGAATCACGTCCGGTTGCTTCGAATCGCGTCAAATCAAATCGAATCGATTAGAAGAGATGAGGGTAGGGAAGGGTAGAATAGAATAGAGGAAAATAGTGAAGAATGGTGTGGAATGGAATAGAATGGAATTGAACGGAGTCCAATAAAGACGGATAGATATGAATAGAGTACAAAAGAGTCTAATAGAGCAGAATAGGGCCGGATAGGGCCAAATAAGGCCTAATTGAGCAGAATCCAGCAGAATCGATGGAATTCGAGCCTAATCGAGCCGAATGGAGTGAAATGGAGTCAAGTCGAGCCGAATAGAGCCGATGCGAACTGAATCGAGCTGATTCAAGCCTAATCGCGTCAAATCGCGTGGAAATACGTCACATCGAATCTAATCAAATAGATTAGGGGAGGGGCGGGTGGGTAGAATAGAACAGAATAGTACAGAATAGAAAGAATAGAATATAGTACAGTAGGGTAGAGTAGAGAGAGTAAAGCAGAGAAGAGTAGAGCAGAGTAGAATTGAGTCAAATAGAGTCAAATAGTGCAGGATATAGCTGAAGAGAGCCAATTCTGGCCGAATCGAGTCACATGGAAACAAAACGAGATGAATCACACCGAATTGCTTCGAATCGCATCCAATCAAATAGATTAGAGTAACGTAGGGTAGAGTAGAACAGAATAGAGTAGAATAGCGTAGAATGGAGAAGAGTGGAGTCAAATGGAGTCGAACAGAGACAAATAGAGTAGAAAAGAGTCGAATCGAGCCAAATAGGGCCGAATAAGGCTGAACCGAGTGGAAACGAGCTGAATTGAAGCGATTCGAGCCAAATCGAGCTGAATCGAGCCGACTCAAGCATGATGGTGTCCAGTCGCATCGAAATGCTTTGAATCGAATCAAATGGAAGAGATTAGAATAGGTTAGGGTAGGGTAGTTTATGATAGGAAGACTAGGGTAGATGCAAGTAGAACACATTAGAGTAGACAAGAGAAGGCTAGAGTAGAAGCCTAGACTAGTAAGCTGGACTAGTCAGCTAGACTAGTGGCATAGAGCAGTAGCCTAGACAACTAGTCTTGAATGGTACCCTAAGTCAGTAATCTGAACGAGTACCCTTGCCTTAACTAGTAGTCCTAACAAGTACCCTTGCCTTAAGCAGTAGTCTTCACTAGTACCCTTGCCTTCACTAGTAGTATGTCCTTAACAAGTAGCCTGAACGGGTACCCTTGCCTTAACCAGTACCCTCAACAAGTACCCATGCCTTAACTAGTAGCCTGGCCTTAACTAGTACCCTGGCCTTAACTAGTAGCCTGAACTAGTACACTTGCCTTAAGGAGTACCCTTGCCCGAACTACTCCCCTTAATTAGGACCCTTATTGAGTAACCCTAAGTAGTAGAGTATGGTACGGTGGGGTAGCATAGGGTAGGGAAGCATACGGTGGAACAGAGAAAATAGAAGGAAATAGAATAGAACAGCATAGGTCAGGGTAGGTTAGCTTAGTGCAGGGTATGGTAGAGTAGCATAGGATGGAATAGAGAAAATAGAAAAGGAGACTAGAAAAGAGCAGACTAGATTAGGATAGGGTAGGGTGGGGGAGGGTTGTGTAGAATACAGTAGTGTAGAATGGAATAGAATGGTGTGGAATGGAGTCGAATGGATTCGAACAGAGATGAATAGAGTAGAAAAGAGTTGAATAGAGCCGAATAACGCTGAATAGGACCAAATATGGCCGAAATGAGCCGAATCGAGTCGAGTCGACCAGATTCGGGATGAATGGAGCCTAGTGGAGCTGAAATGAGCCAAATAGAGACAAACTGAACCCAGCAAAATCGAGCCAAAACACACTTAATTGCATCCTATTGCATCGGATCTCGTCGAATTCCATCAAATCCCACCAAACCGCATCAAATCTCGCGGAATCTCACCGAATCCCGTCGAATTGTCTCAAATCGGGTCGAATGGTGTCCAACTGAATGGAATTGAATTAAATTGAATAGAGTAGTGTAGGTTAGGCTGGGATTCAGTAGGGAAGGGCACAGAAGAATAGAATAGAGTAGAACAGAAGAGAATACCAAGAGTAGAATGGAGTAGAGTTGAGTAGAGTGGAATAGTCAGAGTCGGGTAGTGCAGAATATAGATGAATAGATCCAATTCAAGCCGAATCGATTCGAATGGAGAGGAAAGGGAACAAATCGTGATGAATCGAATAGATTAGAGTAGGGTAGGGTAGAACAGAATAGAATAGAGTAGAAAAGAGTAGAATGGTGTGGAATGGAGTTGAATGGAGCCAAATAGAGACAAATAAAGTAGAAAGGGCTGAGTAGAGCTGAACAGGGCTGAATAAGGTTCACTCGAGCCTAATTATGCTGAATTGAGCAGAATCGAGACGAATTGACCCAATTCAAGCCAAATAGAGCTAAATCGAGCCGATTCAAGCCTAATCACATGGAATCGCGTCGAAATGCGTTGAATCGAATAGATTAGTGTAGAGGAGGGTACGGCAGGAGAGGCTAGACTACAACACAACAGAACACAATAGAAAGAAGAGAATAGAATTAAGTAGAGTCGGGTCCAGTAGAATAGAGTCAAATCGAGTTGACGAGAGCTGAAAAGAGCCAAACAGAGCTGAATACAGCCGAATTGACCAAATTCAAGGTGAATCGAGATGAATCATGTCCAGTCGTTTGAAATGTGTCGAATCGAATCAAATGGATTAGTGTGGGGAAGGTAAGGTTAGGGTAGGGTAGAGAAGAATAGAATAGAGTAGAATAGAACAGAACAAAAAGAATCGAGTAGAGTCACATAGAGTCGAATACTGCCAAAAAGAGCCGAATAGAGTGGAAAAGAGCTGAATAGAACCGAATCGAGTTTAATGGAGGAGAAAGGAGATGAATCGAGCCGATATGACCCGAATCAGGTCGAATTCCGTTCAAGTGTGTCGAATAGCATAGAACAGATTACAGTAGGCTAAGTTAGGGTAGGGTAGGGTAGAATAGAGTGCAGTAGAACAGAACAGAAGAGAAGAGAACACAACTGAAAGAATAGAATAGGGTCGAGACGAACAGAGTATAGAAGAGTAGAGTAGAGTAGAGTAGAGTCGAATATTGCCGAATGGAGCCAAAGACAGCCAAATAGAGCCCAAAAGAGCTAAATCGATAGAAACCAAGACAAATCACGCCGAATCCCGTGGAATCGTGCTCTATCGCGTCGAATCCCGTCGAATTGCATTGAATCTGATCAGTTCCAATCCAATCCATTAGAATAGACTAGAGTAGGGTAGAGTCCAATACAATACAGTAGAGAATAGTTTAGGATGGAGTAGAATGGTGTAGCATGGAGTCGAGTGGAGTCGAAAAGAGATAATAGAGTTGAGTAGAGTCTAACAGAGCCGAATAGAGCCTATTCGAGCTGACTAGAGCCGAATGGAGCCGATTAGAGCTGAATCGAACCGATTTGAGCCGATTGGGGATGAATGGAGTGGAAAGGAGCCGATTTGAGCTGAATCGCATCGAGATGCGTGGAATCGAATCCAGTAGAATAGATTAGATTAGGGTAGGATGGAATAGAGTAGACTTGAACACAGTAGAAGAGAATGGAAAGAATACAATAGAATAGAGTAGAAAAGGGTAGAGCAGAGCAGAATAGTGTAGAGTAGAATAGAGTAGAGTAGAACAGAGTCGAATCAAGCTGAGTGGAGATGAAACGAGACAAATCGCGTCGGATGGCGTCGAATCCCATCGAATCAATTACAGTAGGGTATAGTAAAATAGCGTAGAATGGAGTAGAATGGTGTGCAATGGAATCGAGTAGAGTAGAAAAGAGCTGAAGAGAGCCGAAGAGGGCCGAAGAGGGCCAAATCGAGCTGAATTGAGCGAAATCGAGCCGAATCCAGTGAATCGAGCCTAATGGAGCCGAATCGAGCCTAATCAAGCCGAATCGACACTATTCGAGACAAATGGAGCCGAATGGACATGAATCACACTGATTCGGCCCCTAGTCGCGTCAAAATTTGTCGAATTCAATGGAATAGACTAGAGTAGGGGAGGTTCGGGTAGGCTAGGGTAGGGTAGAATGGAGTAGAATAGAATAAAACAGAACAGAACACAACAAAATAGAACAGAACAACACAGAACGAATACAGAAACGAGGAGGCTAGAGTAGAGTAGAGTAGAGGGGAATAGAGTAGAGTAGAGTAGATTCGAACAGAGCCAAATCGAGCCGAATCGCGTCGAAATGGGTTGAATCAAATCCAATCAAATGGATTACACTACCTTAGAGTTGGGTAGCGTAGGGTAGGGTAGAATAGAGTAGACTAGTACAGAACACAGTAGAAACAATACAATAGAATAGAGAAGATTAGACTACAGTAGAATAGAGCTGAATAGAGCCAAATGCAGACGAAACGAGAGGAATCGTGTAGAAGCACTTAGAGTAAATTAGAGTGGTGTTGGGTAGGGTAGAGCAGAATAGAGTAGAATAGTGTAGAACAGTGTGGAATGAATAGAATGGAGTAGAATGGAGTCAAATAGAAACGAATAGAGTAGAAAAGAGTCGAATAGAGCAGAATAGGGCCGAAGAAGGCCAAATCGAGCAGATTCGAAGCGATTCAAGCCAAAACAAGCTGAATGGAGCCTAACTGAGCCGAATAGAGCCAAATCGAGCCGAATCGAGCCGACTCAAGCTTCATCGCCTCGAATCGCGTTCAATGCGTCAAATCCAATCGAAACGTATAGATTAGAGAAGGGGAGGGGAGGGCAGGGGAGGGTAGAATAGAACAGAGTAGAGTGGAATAGAAGAGATTAGAACAGAATAGAAGGAATAGAATCGAGTAGAATAGAGTGGAAAAGAGTAGAGTCGAATACAGTCGAATAGAGCCGACTAAGCTGAATAGAGACGAATGGAGCTGAATACAGCCGAAAAGAGCTGTATACTGCCGAATCACACCTAATCGAGCGGAATCAAGCAGAATCGCACTGACTGTCACCGAACAGCGTCGAATCGAATCAGGTCGAATCGAGTCGAGCCACATCGTTTTGAATCAAACAAGGTCAAATCGCTTCATATCGTGTCGAATCCCATGGAATCACGTCGAATAACTTCGAATCGTGTGAAACCTCAGAGAATCCTACTGAATCACGTCAAGTCGCATGGAATCTCATCAAATCCCTTCGGATCTTGCCGAATCCAGTCAAGTCATATCAAATCGCTTTGCACGGAATCGAATTGAATCCAATAGATTAAAGTAGGCTAGGTTCGGGTGGGGTGCCGTAGGGTCGGGTAGGGTAGAATAGAATAGAGTACAACAGAGTAGGAGAGAACAGAACAGAACAGAAAGAATACAACAGAACAGAATAGAGTCAAAGAGAGAGAACATAGCCGAATTGAGCCGAGTGGAGACAAAACGAGACGAATCACGTCCGGTTGCTTCGAATCGCGTCAAATCAAATCGAATCGATTAGAAGAGATGAGGGTAGGGAAGGGTAGAATAGAATAGAGGAAAATAGTGAAGAATGGTGTGGAATGGAATAGAATGGAATTGAACGGAGTCCAATAGAGACGGATAGATATGAATAGAGTACAAAAGAGTCTAATAGAGCAGAATAGGGCCGGATAGGGCCAAATAAGGCCTAATTGAGCAGAATCCAGCAGAATCGATGGAATTCGAGCCTAATCGAGCCGAATGGAGTGAAATGGAGTCAAGTCGAGCCGAATAGAGCCGATGCGAACTGAATCGAGCTGATTCAAGCCTAATCGCGTCAAATCGCGTGGAAATACGTCACATCGAATCTAATCAAATAGATTAGGGGAGGGGCGGGTGGGTAGAATAGAACAGAATAGTACAGAATAGAAAGAATAGAATATAGTACAGTAGGGTAGAGTAGAGAGAGTAAAGCAGAGAAGAGTAGAGCAGAGTAGAATTGAGTCAAATAGAGTCAAATAGTGCAGGATATAGCTGAAGAGAGCCAATTCTGGCCGAATCGAGTCACATGGAAACAAAACGAGATGAATCACACCGAATTGCTTCGAATCGCATCCAATCGAATAGATTAGAGTAACGTAGGGTAGAGTAGAACAGAATAGAGTAGAATAGCGTAGAATGGAGAAGAGTGGAGTCAAATGGAGTCGAACAGAGACAAATAGAGTAGAAAAGAGTCGAATCGAGCCAAATAGGGCCGAATAAGGCTGAACCGAGTGGAAACGAGCTGAATTGAAGCGATTCGAGCCAAATCGAGCTGAATCGAGCCGACTCAAGCATGATGGTGTCCAGTCGCATCGAAATGCTTTGAATCGAATCAAATGGAAGAGATTAGAATAGGTTAGGGTAGGGTAGTTTATGATAGGAAGACTAGGGTAGATGCAAGTAGAACACATTAGAGTAGACAAGAGAAGGCTAGAGTAGAAGCCTAGACTAGTAAGCTGGACTAGTCAGCTAGACTAGTGGCATAGAGCAGTAGCCTAGACAACTAGTCTTGAATAGTACCCTAAGTCAGTAATCTGAACGAGTACCCTTGCCTTAACTAGTAGTCCTAACAAGTACCCTTGCCTTAAGCAGTAGTCTTCACTAGTACCCTTGCCTTCACTAGTAGTATGTCCTTAACAAGTAGCCTGAACGGGTACCCTTGCCTTAACCAGTACCCTCAACAAGTACCCATGCCTTAACTAGTAGCCTGGCCTTAACTAGTACCCTGGCCTTAACTAGTAGCCTGAACTAGTACACTTGCCTTAAGGAGTACCCTTGCCCGAACTACTCCCCTTAATTAGGACCCTTATTGAGTAACCCTAAGTAGTAGAGTATGGTACGGTGGGGTAGCATAGGGTAGGGAAGCATACGGTGGAACAGAGAAAATAGAAGGAAATAGAATAGAACAGCATAGGTCAGGGTAGGTTAGCTTAGTGCAGGGTATGGTAGAGTAGCATAGGATGGAATAGAGAAAATAGAAAAGGAGACTAGAAAAGAGCAGACTAGATTAGGATAGGGTAGGGTGGGGGAGGGTTGTGTAGAATACAGTAGTGTAGAATGGAATAGAATGGTGTGGAATGGAGTCGAATGGATTCGAACAGAGATGAATAGAGTAGAAAAGAGTTGAATAGAGCCGGATAACGCTGAATAGGACCAAATATGGCCGAAATGAGCCGAATCGAGTCGAGTCGACCAGATTCGGGATGAATGGAGCCTAGTGGAGCTGAAATGAGCCAAATAGAGACAAACTGAACCCAGCAAAATCGAGCCAAAACACACTTAATTGCATCCTATTGCATCGGATCTCGTCGAATTCCATCAAATCCCACCAAACCGCATCAAATCTCGCGGAATCTCACCGAATCCCGTCGAATTGTCTCAAATCGGGTCGAATGGTGTCCAACTGAATGGAATTGAATTAAATTGAATAGAGTAGTGTAGGTTAGGCTGGGATTCAGTAGGGAAGGGCACAGAAGAATAGAATAGAGTAGAACAGAAGAGAATACCAAGAGTAGAATGGAGTAGAGTTGAGTAGAGTGGAATAGTCAGAGTCGGGTAGTGCAGAATATAGATGAATAGATCCAATTCAAGCCGAATCGATTCGAATGGAGAGGAAAGGGAACAAATCGTGAAGAATCGAATTGATTAGAATAGATTAGAGTAGGGTAGGGTAGAACAGAATAGAATAGAGTAGAAAAGAGTAGAATGGTGTGGAATGGAGTTGAATGGAGCCAAATAGAGACAAATAAAGTAGAAAGGGCTGAGTAGAGCTGAACAGGGCTGAATAAGGTTCACTCGAGCCTAATTATGCTGAATTGAGCAGAATCGAGACGAATTGACCCAATTCAAGCCAAATAGAGCTAAATCGAGCCGATTCAAGCCTAATCACATGGAATCGCGTCGAAATGCGTTGAATCGAATAGATTAGTGTAGAGGAGGGTACGGCAGGAGAGGCTAGACTACAACACAACAGAACACAATAGAAAGAAGAGAATAGAATTAAGTAGAGTCGGGTCCAGTAGAATAGAGTCAAATCGAGTTGACGAGAGCTGAAAAGAGCCAAACAGAGCTGAATACAGCCGAATTGACCAAATTCAAGGTGAATCGAGATGAATCATGTCCAGTCGTTTGAAATGTGTCGAATCGAATCAAATGGATTAGTGTGGGGAAGGTAAGGTTCGGGGAGGGTAGAGAAGACTAGAATAGAGTAGAATAGAACAGAACAGAAAGAATCGAGTAGACTAGAGTCACATAGAGTCGAATACTGCCAAAAAGAGCCGAATAGAGTGGAAAAGAGCTGAATAGAACCGAATCGAGTTTAATGGAGGAGAAAGGAGATGAATCGAGCCGATATGACCCGAATCAGGTCGAATTCCGTTCAAGTGTGTCGAATAGCATAGAACAGATTACAGTAGGCTAAGTTAGGGTAGGGTAGGGTAGAATAGAGTGCAGTAGAACAGAGCAGAAGAGAAGAGAACACAACTGAAAGAATAGAATAGGGTCGAGACGAGCAGAGTATAGAAGAGTAGAGTAGAGTAGAGTCGAATATTGCCGAATAGAGCCAAAGACAGCCAAATAGAGCCCAAAAGAGCTAAATCGATAGAAACCAAGACAAATCACGCCGAATCCCGTGGAATCATGCTGTATCGCGTCGAATCCCGTCGAATTGCATTGAATCTGATCAGTTCCAATCCAATCCATTAGAATAGACTAGAGTAGGGTAGAGTCCAATACAATACAGTAGAGAATAGTTTAGGATGGAGTAGAATGGTGTAGCATGGAGTCGAGTGGAGTCGAAAAGAGATAATAGAGTTGAGTAGAGTCTAACAGAGTCGAATAGAGCCTATTCGAGCTGACTAGAGCCGAATGGAGCCGATTAGAGCTGAATCGAACCGATTTGAGCCGATTGGGGATGAATGGAGTGGAAAGGAGCCGATTTGAGCTGAATCGCATCGAGATGCGTGGAATCGAATCCAGTAGAATAGATTAGATTAGGGTAGGATGGAATAGAGTAGAATTGAACACAGTAGAAGAGAATGGAAAGAATACAATAGAATAGAGTAGAAAAGGGTAGAGCAGAGCAGAATAGTGTAGAGTAGAATAGAGTAGAGTAGAACAGAGTCGAATCAATCGGAATGGAGATGAAACGAGACAAATCGCGTCGAATGGCGTCGAATCCCATCGAATCAATTACAGTAGGGTATAGTAAAATAGCGTAGAATGGAGTAGAATGGTGTGCAATGGAATCGAGTAGAGTAGAAAAGAGCTGAAGAGAGCCGAAGAGGGCCGAAGAGGGCCAAATCGAGCTGAATTGAGCGAAATCGAGCCGAATCCAGTGAATCGAGCCTAATGGAGCCGAATCGAGCCTAATCAAGCCGAATCGACACTATTCGAGACAAATGGAGCCGAATGGACATGAATCACACTGATTCGGCCCCTAGTCGCCTCAAAATTTGTCGAATTCAATGGAATAGACTAGAGTAGGGGAGGTTCGGGTAGGCTAGGGTAGGGTAGAATGGAGTAGAATAGAATAAAACAGAACAGAACACAACAAAATAGAACAGAACAACACAGAACGAATACAGAAACGAGGAGGCTAGAGTAGAGTAGAGGGGAATAGAGTAGAGTAGAGTAGATTCGAACAGAGCCAAATCGAGCCGAATCGCGTCGAAATGGGTTGAATCAAATCCAATCAAATGGATTACACTACCTTAGAGTTGGGTAGCGTAGGGTAGGGTAGAATAGAGTAGACTAGTACAGAACACAGTAGAAACAATACAATAGAATAGAGAAGATTAGACTACAGTAGAATAGAGCTGAATAGAGCCAAATGCAGACGAAACGAGAGGAATCGTGTAGAAGCACTTAGAGTAAATTAGAGTGGTGTTGGGTAGGGTAGAGCAGAATAGAGTAGAATAGTGTAGAATAGTGTGGAATGAATAGAATGGAGTAGAATGGAGTCAAATAGAAACGAATAGAGTAGAAAAGAGTCGAATAGAGCAGAATAGGGCCGAAGAAGGCCAAATCGAGCAGATTCGAAGCGATTCAAGCCAAAACAAGCTGAATGGAGCCTAACTGAGCCGAATAGAGCCAAATCGAGCCGAATCGAGCCGACTCAAGCTTCATCGCCTCGAATCGCGTTCAATGCGTCAAATCCAATCGAGACGTATAGATTAGAGAAGGGGAGGGGAGGGCAGGGGAGGGTAGAATAGAACAGAGTAGAGTGGAATAGAAGAGATTAGAACAGAATAGAAGGAATAGAATCGAGTAGAATAGAGTGGAAAAGAGTAGAGTCGAATACAGTCGAATAGAGCCGACTAAGCTGAATAGAGACGAATGGAGCTGAATACAGCCGAAAAGAGCTGTATACTGCCGAATCACACCTAATCGAGCGGAATCAAGCAGAATCGCACTGACTGTCACCGAACAGCGTCGAATCGAATCAGGTCGAATCGAGTCGAGCCACATCGTTTTGAATCAAACAAGGTCAAATCGCTTCATATCGTGTCGAATCCCACGGAATCACGTCGAATAACTTCGAATCGTGTGAAACCTCAGAGAATCCTACTGAATCACGTCAAGTCGCATGGAATCTCATCAAATCCCTTCGGATCTTGCCGAATCCAGTCAAGTCATATCAAATCGCTTTGCACGGAATCGAATTGAATCCAATAGATTAAAGTAGGCTAGGTTCGGGTGGGGTGCCGTAGGGTCGGGTAGGGTAGAATAGAATAGAGTACAACAGAGTAGGAGAGAACAGAACAGAACAGAAAGAATACAACAGAACAGAATAGAGTCAAAGAGAGAGAACATAGCCGAATTGAGCCGAGTGGAGACAAAACGAGACGAATCACGTCCGGTTGCTTCGAATCGCGTCAAATCAAATCGAATCGATTAGAAGAGATGAGGGTAGGGAAGGGTAGAATAGAATAGAGGAAAATAGTGAAGAATGGTGTGGAATGGAATAGAATGGAATTGAACGGAGTCCAATAAAGACGGATAGATATGAATAGAGTACAAAAGAGTCTAATAGAGCAGAATAGGGCCGGATAGGGCCAAATAAGGCCTAATTGAGCAGAATCCAGCAGAATCGATGGAATTCGAGCCTAATCGAGCCGAATGGAGTGAAATGGAGTCAAGTCGAGCCGAATAGAGCCGATGCGAACTGAATCGAGCTGATTCAAGCCTAATCGCGTCAAATCGCGTGGAAATACGTCACATCGAATCTAATCAAATAGATTAGGGGAGGGGCGGGTGGGTAGAATAGAACAGAATAGTACAGAATAGAAAGAATAGAATATAGTACAGTAGGGTAGAGTAGAGAGAGTAAAGCAGAGAAGAGTAGAGCAGAGTAGAATTGAGTCAAATAGAGTCAAATAGTGCAGGATATAGCTGAAGAGAGCCAATTCTGGCCGAATCGAGTCACATGGAAACAAAACGAGATGAATCACACCGAATTGCTTCGAATCGCATCCAATCGAATAGATTAGAGTAACGTAGGGTAGAGTAGAACAGAATAGAGTAGAATAGCGTAGAATGGAGAAGAGTGGAGTCAAATGGAGTCGAACAGAGACAAATAGAGTAGAAAAGAGTCGAATCGAGCCAAATAGGGCCGAATAAGGCTGAACCGAGTGGAAACGAGCTGAATTGAAGCGATTCGAGCGAAATCGAGCTGAATCGAGCCGACTCAAGCATGATGGTGTCCAGTCGCATCGAAATGCTTTGAATCGAATCAAATGGAAGAGATTAGAATAGGTTAGGGTAGGGTAGTTTATGATAGGAAGACTAGGGTAGATGCAAGTAGAACACATTAGAGTAGACAAGAGAAGGCTAGAGTAGAAGCCTAGACTAGTAAGCTGGACTAGTCAGCTAGACTAGTGGCATAGAGCAGTAGCCTAGACAACTAGTCTTGAATAGTACCCTAAGTCAGTAATCTGAACGAGTACCCTTGCCTTAACTAGTAGTCCTAACAAGTACCCTTGCCTTAAGCAGTAGTCTTCACTAGTACCCTTGCCTTCACTAGTAGTATGTCCTTAACAAGTAGCCTGAACGGGTACCCTTGCCTTAACCAGTACCCTCAACAAGTACCCATGCCTTAACTAGTAGCCTGGCCTTAACTAGTACCCTGGTCTTAACTAGTAGCCTGAACTAGTACACTTGCCTTAAGGAGTACCCTTGCCCGAACTACTCCCCTTAATTAGGACCCTTATTGAGTAACCCTAAGTAGTAGAGTATGGTACGGTGGGGTAGCATAGGGTAGGGAAGCATACGGTGGAACAGAGAAAATAGAAGGAAATAGAATAGAACAGCATAGGTCAGGGTAGGTTAGCTTAGTGCAGGGTATGGTAGAGTAGCATAGGATGGAATAGAGAAAATAGAAAAGGAGACTAGAAAAGAGCAGACTAGATTAGGATAGGGTAGGGTGGGGGAGGGTTGTGTAGAATACAGTAGTGTAGAATGGAATAGAATGGTGTGGAATGGAGTCGAATGGATTCGAACAGAGATGAATAGAGTAGAAAAGAGGTGAAGAGAGCCGAATAACGCTGAATAGGACCAAATATGGCCGAAATGAGCCGAATCGAGTCGAGTCGACCAGATTCGGGATGAATGGAGCCTAATGGAGCTGAAATGAGCCAAATAGAGACAAACTGAACCCAGCAAAATCGAGCCAAAACACACTTAATTGCATCCTATTGCATCGGATCTCGTCGAATTCCATCAAATCCCACCAAACCGCATCAAATCTCGCGGAATCTCACCGAATCCCGTCGAATTGTCTCAAATCGGGTCGAATGGTGTCCAACTGAATGGAATTGAATTAAATTGAATAGAGTAGTGTAGGTTAGGCTGGGATTCAGTAGGGAAGGGCACAGAAGAATAGAATAGAGTAGAACAGAAGAGAATACCAAGAGTAGAATGGAGTAGAGTTGAGTAGAGTGGAATAGTCAGAGTCGGGTAGTGCAGAATATAGATGAATAGATCCAATTCAAGCCGAATCGATTCGAATGGAGAGGAAAGGGAACAAATCGTGAAGAATCGAATTGATTAGAATAGATTAGAGTAGGGTAGGGTAGAACAGAATAGAATAGAGTAGAAAAGAGTAGAATGGTGTGGAATGGAGTTGAATGGAGCCAAATAGAGACAAATAAAGTAGAAAGGGCTGAGTAGAGCTGAACAGGGCTGAATAAGGTTCACTCGAGCCTAATTATGCTGAATTGAGCAGAATCGAGACGAATTGACCCAATTCAAGCCAAATAGAGCTAAATCGAGCCGATTAAAGCCTAATCACATGGAATCGCGTCGAAATGCGTTGAATCGAATAGATTAGTGTAGAGGAGGGTACGGCAGGAGAGGCTAGACTACAACACAACAGAACACAATAGAAAGAGAGAATAGAATTAAGTAGAGTCGGGTCAATACTATCTCTCTATGAATCGAGTTGACGAGAGCTGAAAAGAGCCAAACAGAGCTGAATACAGCCGAATTGACCAAATTCAAGGTGAATCGAGATGAATCATGTCCAGTCGTTTGAAATGTGTCGAATCGAATCAAATGGATTAGTGTGGGGAAGGTAAGGTTCGGGGAGGGTAGAGAAGACTAGAATAGAGTAGAATAGAACAGAACAGAAAGAATCGAGTAGACTAGAGTCACATAGAGTCGAATACTGCCAAAAAGAGCCGAATAGAGTGGAAAAGAGCTGAATAGAACCGAATCGAGTTTAATGGAGGAGAAAGGAGATGAATCGAGCCGATATGACCCGAATCAGGTCGAATTCCGTTCAAGTGTGTCGAATAGCATAGAACAGATTACAGTAGGCTAAGTTAGGGTAGGGTAGGGTAGAATAGAGTGCAGTAGAACAGAGCAGAAGAGAAGAGAACACAACTGAAAGAATAGAATAGGGTCGAGACGAGCAGAGTATAGAAGAGTAGAGTAGAGTAGAGTCGAATATTGCCGAATAGAGCCGAAGACAGCCAAATAGAGCCCAAAAGAGCTAAATCGATAGAAACCAAGACAAATCACGCCGAATCCCGTGGAATCATGCTGTATCGCGTCGAATCCCGTCGAATTGCATTGAATCTGATCAGTTCCAATCCAATCCATTAGAATAGACTAGAGTAGGGTAGAGTCCAATACAATACAGTAGAGAATAGTTTAGGATGGAGTAGAATGGTGTAGCATGGAGTCGAGTGGAGTCGAAAAGAGATAATAGAGTTGAGTAGAGTCTAACAGAGCCGAATAGAGCCTATTCGAGCTGACTAGAGCCGAATGGAGCCGATTAGAGCTGAATCGAACCGATTTGAGCCGATTGGGGATGAATGGAGTGGAAAGGAGCCGATTTGAGCTGAATCGCATCGAGATGCGTGGAACCGAATCCAGTAGAATAGATTAGATTAGGGTAGGATGGAATAGAGTAGAATTGAACACAGTAGAAGAGAATGGAAAGAATACAATAGAATAGAGTAGAAAAGGGTAGAGCAGAGCAGAATAGTGTAGAGTAGAATAGAGTAGAGTAGAACAGAGTCGAATCAATCGGAATGGAGATGAAACGAGACAAATCGCGTCGAATGGCGTCGAATCCCATCGAATCAATTACAGTAGGGTATAGTAAAATAGCGTAGAATGGAGTAGAATGGTGTGCAATGGAATCGAGTAGAGTAGAAAAGAGCTGAAGAGAGCCGAAGAGGGCCGAAGAGGGCCAAATCGAGCTGAATTGAGCGAAATCGAGCCGAATCCAGTGAATCGAGCCTAATGGAGCCGAATCGAGCCTAATCAAGCCGAATCGACACTATTCGAGACAAATGGAGCCGAATGGACATGAATCACACTGATTCGGCCCCTAGTCGCCTCAAAATTTGTCGAATTCAATGGAATAGACTAGAGTAGGGGAGGTTCGGGTAGGCTAGGGTAGGGTAGAATGGAGTAGAATAGAATAAAACAGAACAGAACACAACAAAATAGAACAGAACAACACAGAACGAATACAGAAACGAGGAGGCTAGAGTAGAGTAGAGGGGAATAGAGTAGAGTAGAGTAGATTCGAACAGAGCCAAATCGAGCCGAATCGCGTCGAAATGGGTTGAATCAAATCCAATCAAATGGATTACACTACCTTAGAGTTGGGTAGCGTAGGGTAGGGTAGAATAGAGTAGACTAGTACAGAACACAGTAGAAACAATACAATAGAATAGAGAAGATTAGACTACAGTAGAATAGAGCTGAATAGAGCCAAATGCAGACGAAACGAGAGGAATCGTGTAGAAGCACTTAGAGTAAATTAGAGTGGTGTTGGGTAGGGTAGAGCAGAATAGAGTAGAATAGTGTAGAATAGTGTGGAATGAATAGAATGGAGTAGAATGGAGTCAAATAGAAACGAATAGAGTAGAAAAGAGTCGAATAGAGCAGAATAGGGCCGAAGAAGGCCAAATCGAGCAGATTCGAAGCGATTCAAGCCAAAACAAGCTGAATGGAGCCTAACTGAGCCGAATAGAGCCAAATCGAGCCGAATCGAGCCGACTCAAGCTTCATCGCCTCGAATCGCGTTCAATGCGTCAAATCCAATCGAGACGTATAGATTAGAGAAGGGGAGGGGAGGGCAGGGGAGGGTAGAATAGAACAGAGTAGAG